>NW_005201240.1:154249-206684 GCF_000372725.1 Emiliania huxleyi CCMP1516 | reverse complement strand
GACGCGAGGTGAGGAGGGTGAGTGCTGGTGGATGTGGATGGTTGGCTGGCTACGCGGAGGACGCGACACAGCAAAGGCGACGCCTGTTAGGTGGTGACAATCAAAGGTGAGGCTTCAGCAGGCTTCGAATGACGAGACCTCTCAATGAATGTAGGCCCCCCCCCCTCGGCCAAAACGCCGTTTTTCAGAAGAATTCTTAACGCGCAAAGGCCGCCGCCCGGCGGCGGCGAGGGCGGGCGCGGCAAGGGCGGGCGCGGCAAGGGCGGCGAGGGCGGGCGCGGCAAGGGCGGGCGGGCGCGGCAAGGGCGGCGGCGGCTGGGGCGACTATTAAAATTAAAAACAGGCACGACACCCCCGGCCCCGCCATTCCACGCCCTGTCTTACGCACCCTTCCCCCCCACAGGGCCCCCGGAGAGATAGGATAATAGTCGTGGGGCGGGTGGACCACCCGGGGGGGTCGGAAACCACACCGTCAAGTGGACCCGTGGGATTCGGTCAGGCTGCGGGAGGCAGGGGCGAGGCCAGGAGGGGCTGCCGGAGTGCACGACCCAGCCTGCGATTCCTCGCACCCACGGCCAGCCGGGAGGGCTGCTCCCCGGGAGTACGCCAGCCGGGAGGGTCGCAAAGCCGGGAGGGCGCAGGGGCGTCGCCTCGAGCGGCGTCCAGGCGCCAACTCGGCTGCCCCCGTGTGGAGGTGATCAGGGTGGTCTGACCGGGTGGTATCGCCCCGGTCTAGGCCCTCTGGAGTCTCGTGAGGCGTCCCTCGTCTCTCGCTCGAGAGATGGTCATCTGAACCCGAATCATCGGTGCCCAGCACGTGTATGTTGAGTCGTACGCGGTCCTGCGGCTTGGTCGCGGGAGATAGATTGCCCGCAGTGTCGCGGGCCTCCTCAGCCGAGGAAGACATGTTTGTAGAGAGTATTCAAAGTACGAAGGTGTGGTGTCACACCGGTGGGGGGAAAGACGCCAGCTGCGCCGAGTTGTGGTGTCACAACAGTAGAGAGGTCGACTGTCTCGCGGCGCGGCGGCCCCACGAAAGCAGTCAGAGACTATGACGTGCCAAACTTGCACAACGGGAGTTGGGGAAGCGTGACGTGCCCAAGATGTCTAATATTAGGGGTCTGGGTGTCAACGACGTGCCACTGCACAGGGTGTGGGAATATAGGGATATGGGGACACGGCGGACTATTCATCACTCTGGAATGGGAGAGAGAGAGAGCGAGGGAAGGAGAGAGAGAGAAGGAGAATAATAGGTGAAGCCTCTCGATGTAGGTCAGGCCACCGGTCCTCATGGGCGTCCTCGTGCCTCACCTCCTGCGACACAAACATGACCATTCCCCCGGGGAGGGGCGCGGCAATGAATGGCAGCTGGGGAGTGTGGCACTACGTAGGAACGTTTCGGCACACCCAGGGGTGGAGGCTGCATCGCGACGCATTTGGCATATCCATGGAACAGCCGTCGCACGGTTCGCAAACATCAGACGTCGAGACGTTCGAAGGCTTCCGCCGAAGGAGGGCTCGCCGGCAGCCTGGCAGAAGGCATTCCAGCTGGCGTAGCCCTGACCTCGGCGGAGCCAGGCGACGATGGCTTGTCCAGCGCATCGGTGTCGTCCTTGGGCTCGGTACGCTCCAACGTGGTGTAGAGGTGATCAGGGTGGTCTGACCGGGTGGTATCGCCCCGGTCTAGGCCCTCTGGAGTCTCGTGAGGCGTCCCTCGTCTCTCGCTCGAGAGATGGTCATCTGAACCCGAATCATCGGTGCCCAGCACGTGTATGTTGAGTCGTACGCGGTCCTGCGGCTTGGTCGCGGGAGATAGATTGCCCGCAGTGTCGCGGGCCTCCTCAGCCGAGGAAGACATGTTTGTAGAGAGTATTCAAAGTACGAAGGTGTGGTGTCACACCGGTGGGGGGAAAGACGCCAGCTGCGCCGAGTTGTGGTGTCACAACAGTAGAGAGGTCGACTGTCTCGCGGCGCGGCGGCCCCACGAAAGCAGTCAGAGACTATGACGTGCCAAACTTGCACAACGGGAGTTGGGGAAGCGTGACGTGCCCAAGATGTCTAATATTAGGGGTCTGGGTGTCAACGACGTGCCACTGCACAGGGTGTGGGAATATAGGGATATGGGGACACGGCGGACTATTCATCACTCTGGAATGGGAGAGAGAGAGAGCGAGGGAAGGAGAGAGAGAGAAGGAGAATAATAGGTGAAGCCTCTCGATGTAGGTCAGGCCACCGGTCCTCATGGGCGTCCTCGTGCCTCACCTCCTGCGACACAAACATGACCATTCCCCCGGGGAGGGGCGCGGCAATGAATGGCAGCTGGGGAGTGTGGCACTACGTAGGAACGTTTCGGCACACCCAGGGGTGGAGGCTGCATCGCGACGCATTTGGCATATCCATGGAACAGCCGTCGCACGGTTCGCAAACATCAGACGTCGAGACGTTCGAAGGCTTCCGCCGAAGGAGGGCTCGCCGGCAGCCTGGCAGAAGGCATTCCAGCTGGCGTAGCCCTGACCTCGGCGGAGCCAGGCGACGATGGCTTGTCCAGCGCATCGGTGTCGTCCTTGGGCTCGGTACGCTCCAACGTGGTGTAGAGGTGATCAGGGTGGTCTGACCGGGTGGTATCGCCCCGGTCTAGGCCCTCTGGAGTCTCGTGAGGCGTCCCTCGTCTCTCGCTCGAGAGATGGTCATCTGAACCCGAATCATCGGTGCCCAGCACGTGTATGTTGAGTCGTACGCGGTCCTGCGGCTTGGTCGCGGGAGATAGATTGCCCGCAGTGTCGCGGGCCTCCTCAGCCGAGGAAGACATGTTTGTAGAGAGTATTCAAAGTACGAAGGTGTGGTGTCACACCGGTGGGGGGAAAGACGCCAGCTGCGCCGAGTTGTGGTGTCACAACAGTAGAGAGGTCGACTGTCTCGCGGCGCGGCGGCCCCACGAAAGCAGTCAGAGACTATGACGTGCCAAACTTGCACAACGGGAGTTGGGGAAGCGTGACGTGCCCAAGATGTCTAATATTAGGGGTCTGGGTGTCAACGACGTGCCACTGCACAGGGTGTGGGAATATAGGGATATGGGGACACGGCGGACTATTCATCACTCTGGAATGGGAGAGAGAGAGAGCGAGGGAAGGAGAGAGAGAGAAGGAGAATAATAGGTGAAGCCTCTCGATGTAGGTCAGGCCACCGGTCCTCATGGGCGTCCTCGTGCCTCACCTCCTGCGACACAAACATGACCATTCCCCCGGGGAGGGGCGCGGCAATGAATGGCAGCTGGGGAGTGTGGCACTACGTAGGAACGTTTCGGCACACCCAGGGGTGGAGGCTGCATCGCGACGCATTTGGCATATCCATGGAACAGCCGTCGCACGGTTCGCAAACATCAGACGTCGAGACGTTCGAAGGCTTCCGCCGAAGGAGGGCTCGCCGGCAGCCTGGCAGAAGGCATTCCAGCTGGCGTAGCCCTGACCTCGGCGGAGCCAGGCGACGATGGCTTGTCCAGCGCATCGGTGTCGTCCTTGGGCTCGGTACGCTCCAACGTGGTGTAGAGGTGATCAGGGTGGTCTGACCGGGTGGTATCGCCCCGGTCTAGGCCCTCTGGAGTCTCGTGAGGCGTCCCTCGTCTCTCGCTCGAGAGATGGTCATCTGAACCCGAATCATCGGTGCCCAGCACGTGTATGTTGAGTCGTACGCGGTCCTGCGGCTTGGTCGCGGGAGATAGATTGCCCGCAGTGTCGCGGGCCTCCTCAGCCGAGGAAGACATGTTTGTAGAGAGTATTCAAAGTACGAAGGTGTGGTGTCACACCGGTGGGGGGAAAGACGCCAGCTGCGCCGAGTTGTGGTGTCACAACAGTAGAGAGGTCGACTGTCTCGCGGCGCGGCGGCCCCACGAAAGCAGTCAGAGACTATGACGTGCCAAACTTGCACAACGGGAGTTGGGGAAGCGTGACGTGCCCAAGATGTCTAATATTAGGGGTCTGGGTGTCAACGACGTGCCACTGCACAGGGTGTGGGAATATAGGGATATGGGGACACGGCGGACTATTCATCACTCTGGAATGGGAGAGAGAGAGAGCGAGGGAAGGAGAGAGAGAGAAGGAGAATAATAGGTGAAGCCTCTCGATGTAGGTCAGGCCACCGGTCCTCATGGGCGTCCTCGTGCCTCACCTCCTGCGACACCCCGTTAGCTGCATCTATAGCTTCTCTCGTCACGGCCGGAATTCACGTAAACGCACAACCGGGCCCCGAAATCGCACAGTGATGACAGTGACATGCAACACGGGGTCCCAGGGAAGGCGAGCAAAAACCTTGCCGGAATTCACGTCCCCATAATTCTCCTTTTATACTAAAATTCTCCTTTTTCGCTGGTAGAGCTCTACACAGCAGCTGACTGCGGCAGGGTACAGTTGCACGGACAACAACGCCTTGTGCCGGTCCACGCCATCGAAATAGAGCCCACGTGCTCTCACGACAACGCCAAATGGCGACTCCTCGCGACATGGAAGGGGTGACGAGCACTCAGTGGAGCGCGATGCCGCTTGCCGAGCGGCTCGACCGCTGCGCCATCGACATCATGCTCCACGGACTCAGGCGTCCGGCAGTCGTCTACATTTGGCACTTCACCCTCCTCCTGATTAACTACGGCTGCTTTGCGCTGACTCTGCTCGCAGTGGGCCCGAGCACGCACAAACAGCCACTGTTGCACGGCTTTGTAAAGCTGATCGTCTGGCAGCACTTTGCCGAGTCGCTCGGCTGCCGCCAAGGTCCAATTTACGGGCATCTCGGACCGCCATGCAATCTGATGTACCGGCTCAGCCTCGGCACCGTCAAGCTGGCTAAGGTGGCCGTCCTCGGTACGCGGCGCACGGCTGTCGACCTGCTCTCGCACCTCCTGTTCTACGTGGGCATCTTTGCCTTTCTCGCCTCTCGCGAGTACCGCACCGAGGCCCTCCGGCTAGCGGTAGTAGTCAGAGCTGCACAGAAGCAAGCAGCACCCCTCCCGCCAGGCCCTCTGGCTCATCTGCGGCTGCGACGCGTTCCACTTCCTTTCCGACTCGACCCAGTTCTACGCCGCAAACGGCCACACATACTACTCGGTGCTGCTGTCTGCATGCTTTCCCGCCGAGCGAGGCGCGCCCGCGCAACCGCACTCGCACCCGGGCCTTGCACTCCAGACGCCGAGTCGCCTCGTCGGGCTGCCGGGCCGAGACCTCAACAGCGAGAGAGAGCACGCCTGACCTGGGCCTGGCGTGACCTGGGCTGGCATGACCTGGGCTGGCGTGACCTGGGCTGGCGTGACCTTAGGCCGCCTCGCGGGCATGCAGACCGCGCTGCTGCTGCAGTGGTTCTTCTCTGGCGTGGGCAAGGCGTGGGCCACGGACAAACCCACTCCTGTGCTCGAGGAGACCTGTGCACCACCCGTACCTTGCCTCGCCTCAGATCGGGCCCTGGTTCGAGTACGTCAACGGCCGCCCCTCCCTGCGGCGGTCGATGCCTTTCGCGAGAGTCGCAGAGAGTCTCCGAGAGCTGAGCAGAGAGTAGGCCCCTTCATGCTGCAGTCGATGCTCCTCGCGCCCGCGCGGCGCTGGCTCGCCGGCTTGCTCGTCCGCTCTCCTTTCCACCTCTCCCCGACCAGGTTAGGGCAGGCCGTCGCGCACGTAATCTCGGGTGATCTCGGGTGATCTCGGGCAATCTCGGGTAATCTCCCCGACCAGGTTCGGGCAGGCCGTGGCGCACGCTGCAGCGGCCGTCGAGCGCGTGGAGCAGGGCCGGGGTCTGGCCAAAATGGACGCTTCTCTGAGCGGTCTCTGCCCGCTTCTCTTAGGTACTTGGCTCCGCTCGCGCTGCTGCTGCCCTCGGACGGCAAAGATGATCCGAGATGCGCCGATATGCGCCGAGATGCGCCGAGATGCGCCGATGCCGCGAGATGAGCCGCGAGATATGATGAGCCGCGAGTAGGTGCGGTCGCCTTCGGGATGGCTTCTCTCGGCGCGATGCACGCCTACATCCTTGCGATGCCGGCGCCGCTCGATGCGTCTACTCTCCTCGCACCTTGCGTCGGCCTCTGCACGCCTCCCTCTGCGATAAGGCGCCGTTCGACGTGTACTCTTGGAACCTCTGCTTCGGCTTGTGCGTGCCGCTCCTCTTCTGGCGCATCGAGACCCTCGGCTTCGACTGGGCGGGCCTCTCGCAGGCGACCGCTTGAGGAGCCACGCTTGATTACCCGAGATCACCCGAGGTTACTCGCAGGCGACCGCTTGAGGAGCCACGCTTTGAGGGAGCCACAGTCAAAGAGTCCCACTTTTGAGTGGGCCTCCCGCCGCTGTATGTGTGTGGGCAGACGCTCACATCCTCTTCACCCCCAGGCGAGCCCGCTGCTACTCGTGTACCTGGGCGCCGAGTGCCTCACCTGCGCCGCGGGCAATGTGCTGCCCGACCGACTCGGCTACTACATCTCCCACCGCTACTGGGCGCGCAGCGGGTGCAGGGAGAATGCACGAGTCTCGTGCTCATGGCGATGAGAGCGGTGGGGGACCTGCAGGCGGGCAACTGGTGCATGATGCTCTTCTACATCCGCGACACGGACGCTGCCCGAGCCAAGCTCGACGCCGTCAAGGCCTTTAGCCCAAACCCGCTGCGGCCGCCCAAGCTCGGGCTCGACCCGTTCCTGATGGACGTGGCCCTGCACAAGTCGCTCGCATACCTGTGGCGCGGTAGCCTAGATGCTGCCCACGGACCGCCTCGTACTCCAGCAGGTCTTGAGAGGACACGTGTTCGGCCGGAGTCAGCTGTCTTCGGCGGTGCTGCAGCCCCTCCCCACCCCTCCCCACCCCTCCTCCGCCCCTTCCTCCTCCGCCCCCGTGCTGCAGGCTCGGCAACCTCAACACTAAGTGCCTCGTGCCGCTCATCGAGGAGGCGTGCGCCGCGGCGGGAGGCGCGCCCTCGGACTTCAAGGCCGTCCCCAGCCTGCCCCTCTACTTTGCGGGCGAGTTTCGCGACTTTCTCTTCGGCGTCGAGCTGATGGGGGAGATGCAGGCGGTCGCGGGCTTCGATGCGGGGGAGTGCTTTGCCGTCAAGATGAGCGCCTTCTCCATGCTGGGCGAGGGCAACCGCTCGGAGGTGCACGACCTCAAGAAGGGCCGCGTGCGCTCGTACGCAACCTCACGGGCGGGGCTGCGCGCAATGGACGCCCTCCCCTCGAGCGCACCCACCTTCAAAAAGGCGGTGTGACGCGAGGCTGCGAAAGACTAGGGCCGTGGTGTGGCGCGACTGGCGCGCTTCGTCCGCGTATTGTATAGCCTGCCCCTCGTAGCAAATTTTGTGTACTTGCACTATCTTGTACAGGGCGCCGTTCGCTCGCGCATTCGCCCTGTGTACGTCAGCGCGAGGGCTCCACAACAGAGAACAGTACTAACGTGTAAATACGCTGCTGCTGGCGCCGGGGGCGGGGCCTGCACTTACCTCTCGATTAAGGCACCCGCAAAATATTGAATATATTGCTCCAATAGTTAGAGATGCGATCAATATCAATACATATGGCAATATTTAGAGGAGAGGCTGGGCCTGGGCTGGTCAGGACTCTGGGGGGAGGCGGGGGCCCCCGGAGGCACCGTGCGCCCGCGCCGCAGTGCGGAAACGGGGCTCCGGCGCTCAGAGTCGCTCAGAGCACCGACTTCCCGAATGATTACGGTTGATTAGAGGGCAGATTTGGAGAGATCTCGAGGAGTACATACAGATAGACCCTCTAACCATCAGAAAACTCCGACCTGATCGGTCGTACTGACCGCCGACAGATCACTGCAGACATCCTTGAACTCGCGATTTTTTCGATTTCAGCCCACATCTAAGCAATGTCTGGGACAAATCAGCGATCAATATGTCAATATATTGTCAATAGTTAGAGGGGATGCTGTCAATAATCAATATCAATAGTTACAGGGGACGTCCAGGGGTCATTGGATGCCCAGGCCAGAGTGTTCAAGATACGTCCAGGGGTCATGAGCTCGGGCAATCTCGGGCAATCTCGGAGCACCACGACAATCCCCGGATCTCGCACCATGTAGGATAATCTCGACTGCACCTCGACTGCACCTCGACTGCACCTCGGCTGCACCTCGCG
Source organism: Emiliania huxleyi CCMP1516 (assembly GCF_000372725.1). Taxonomy (NCBI): domain Eukaryota; phylum Haptophyta; order Isochrysidales; family Noelaerhabdaceae; genus Emiliania; species Emiliania huxleyi. Next base: position 198,568 of record NW_005201240.1, on the reverse strand, counting down.
ACTGCACCTCGGCTGCACCCTCCTAGCCTCCTTCCTTTTTTCTTTGTTTTTTTCGACTCCGGATTCTCGCTCTGGATCTCCTTTTGAGGTTCAAGTCTCTTGACCGAAAGAAAGAATTCTACGTCAGGAAAAAGAATTTTCCCGCGGGAAAAGAAGGGGATGGGGATGCCGGGATGAAGACCGCTGCGAGAATTGGCGAGAGACTGCGAAGAGAGATAGGCAGAGGCAGATACCCAAGGGTGGGCGACGGCTAGTACCACCCTCCTCTCCTTAAAATCCCTGTGTGCAGAGCAAGTGCCTGCTCGCGTCCCTGCACGCTCCGTCTGTCTGCAAGCAACGCCCGTAGAGGGTGCGTTGAGGGCACTCCCTCAAGGAAGACGCCGTTCGACTCTGCCATTCCCTTGGCCTTACGCGTTGCCTATGGATTTGCGTGTTGGATTGAGTCGCTGTTGACCCACGTCGCGTAAGTTCCAAGTCCGAGCTCGTCCGTCCCGAGAAGCACCCGCCTCTCGTCTCGAGCGCCCATCATGCTCTGCCACTCGCGACTCCTAATCGTCCTCGTGGCGACCGCCTGCGCGGCGCCCGTGCCCGTCGTCGACGTGCCAGACGGTCGCGCTAAGCAGTTCCCGGCGTCAGAGGGTGGTGTTGCTTTGCAAGTTCCCGCTCAAGGCATCGAGGAGCAGAACGGCGGCTTCGAGCCCAGCAACGGCGGCAACGGTGGCTCCTTCGGCGGCGACGAGGAGCAGGAGCAGAACGGCGGCTTCGAGCCAGGCAACGGCGGCAATGGTGGCTCCTTTGGTGGCGACGAGGAGCAGGAGCAGAACGGCGGCTTCGAGCCCAGCAACGGCGGCAACGGTGGCTCCTTCGGCGGCGACGAGGAGCAGAACGGCGGCTTCGAGCCCAGCAACAGCGGCAACGGTGGCTCCTTCGGCGGCGACGAGGAGCAGAACGGCGGCTTCGAGCCAGGCAACGGCGGCAACGGTGGCTCCTTTGGTGGCGACGAGGAGCAGGAGCAGAACGGCGGCTTCGAGCCAGGCAACGGCGGCAATGGTGGCTCCTTTGGTGGCGACGAGGAGCAGGAGCAGAACGGCGGCTTCGAGCCCAGCAACAGCGGCAACGGTGGCTCCTTCGGCGGCGACGAGGAGCAGAACGGCGGCTTCGAGCCCAGCAACGGCGGCAACGGTGGCTCCTTCGGCGGCGACAAGGAGCAGCCGACCAGCCGTTCGCTCCCCACCGCAACTTTGCCTGGCTTCCACCCCAACGTCCCGGGCCTACGCCCGGTGCCACACGTGCCCACTAGCCCCGAGCACGACGATGTTGCCAGCGCTCTCTTTGCGAGCGCGGCTCTCGTCTCGGGCCACAATGAGCTAGCGGGCGTCGCACTCGCTGCGCAGGGCCACCCGATGGCCGGCATGGCGGCAATGATGATGGGCGACGGTAACGAGGGCGAGCAGGCGGATGCGACTCCGCCTTCTCCGCCCTCCTCTCCTCGTGGCCTCGTCGCCGCCGCAGACGGCTTCGTGGCTGCCATCGACAGCCTCGTTGGCGCCGACACGGACGCGACTTCTCGCGGCTACGTACCCAAGATGACAAACACGAACCCCGGCTTCCACCTGAACGGGCCGAACGGCATCGAGCCCGGCTTCGCCTTCAACGGCGTCTGGCAGCCGTCGCAGCAGCAGAACGGCGCCAAGTGCCCCGACGTCCCCGCGTCGATGCACACGCTGCAGCTGGCGGAGGACAGCGCCTCGGCCTGCCAGCAGACGTGCCTCAGCTACGCGCAGTACCACAAGTTCTTCTTGGGCTATGCCGGCAAGGACTTTTGCTGCCAGTACAAGGAGGGCGGCGCGCCCGGCGAGTGCCAGATCTCCCCGCCGATTACCGCCACGAACGTCCCCTACCTTCCGGACAGCGAGTACACCGCCTTCTTCTTCCACCCGACGGCGGCTGCCAACGGGGTCTAGCTTGGTCGCCGTCACCACGCCTGCATGTGCTGTGCGGTCCGGCGTGTCGGCATGCACGCCTCTCTCCACCCTTGGCCCTGCTCAAATCTACTCAGAGCTCACTTCTCTACTCTCTCGTCGTCCCCCTCACCTCTCTCACTCTCCCTCGTACGGCTATGGGTGGTACTCTTGCTTATTATGATTGAGCACGCGTACGATTCGGCTTGTCGCTTGAGACACGTTTCGAGACACTCGAGAACCCCTCGAGAAGACACCTTCTGCTGCACGTCTCGTCGCGGCTGTGTCGGCGCGAGCGCGCGGCGGGGTGAGAGGCGCCTGTCATTCGTCGTGCCTGTAAGTCCAAGTGTCATCTTGGAGCACTTGGAGTGCAGTCATCATGCCGCCTTTTTTCCGTCTTTTTCGCACGGGCGTAACTAGTTTCACTCGGATTCACTCCATGCACCGTCGGTGAGGGTACATTGGCGCGTTAAAAGGAGAGTCACGGAATCGCGCGCCTCCACCAGGAAGGGCTACGCAGTATCCCTGAAGGGGACCTAAAATTCTTCTTTTCGTGGAGAAGTGTCCCAGGGTTCCAACTTTTTCCGGGGTATGGTATGGTACCATCGCGGCCCAAAGGGTGGGGGGGTATGGTCCTGACCGCCCGAGGCCGGCAGCCGGGAGGCTGGGTCTGTCAGCAGGCGGGGGGTATGGTCTCGAGGTGACTACCATACCATACCCCGCAAAAAGTCCGAACCCAGCGCCCACCTTCCGCCCTCTGGGTTCCGGCTCCTACCCAGATAGGGGGTCTGTTCTCCACGACTCGCACCAAAACGCCCTACCTACCTACCTATTGCGGGCGCCAATCGCCAGGCTCCGTGCCCCACCTACCTACCTATTCCCAGGCCGCGCAGCGAAGCAAGAAAATACCCGTTAGCCCTCTGTGAAAACCCGTTAGTCTCGGCTGGCGTCCCAGCCGCAGGCGACTCGCCTGGCATGGCCCCGTTCCGGCTAACGCGCGGCCCGTCTCCCACAGGCATGTCAACGTAAGCAGCAGCGACGATCCAGCACCAGTACCATGTTATCGTCACCAGTAGCAGCAACCCCAGTTAGTCGAGCATCATCACCATTATCATCCTCGTCAGCGGCACGTATCCAGACATAATCCACCAGCATGTTGAACATCATTACCGTTATCCTCACCAGCATGTCGAACACTATCATCACTATCATCGGCATCAGCATTACGAGCCAAGCAGCAACAGCAGCAACCCAGCTAGCCACGGCAACAGTCCGGAGCCCCAGTAGGGTAGCAGCCCCAACGCGGAGGAGGCAGGGGGTCGCTAGTAGGTGCGCCCCACCCCGCCGCTACCACTAGGTCCGCCGCCGCCGCCCCACGGCCCATCCACTTTAGGCGCACCGCAGGTTCCCCCTCGCTGGCGGCGACCACAAGTCCTGTTTCTGGCGAAGTTGTGGTAGTTGCAGCGGGGGCAGATCCAATCGCCAGGCCGCATATGTTGTCGGGCCCCGGTCCCGGCGTCTGGGGGCGGCCCCGCGGTCGCTCAGAGCCAGCACCGCCGCCATCGCGCGAGAGGGGGGGCACCGAGGCGGCAAGTGCCTGCGCCGCCAGCTCCCCCGCAGCCACCCTCCGGTTTGTAGGCATCGAACCCGAGACGCCGGAGATCGCCGCCACACCCGTCTCCAGCAAGCGCCGCCGCTTCTTGTCCGTGGAGTGCAGGCCCTCGTCCGGGGCGGCGGCCAATCCTCTCTTTGCGGCCTTCTGGAGGCGTCGTTCTTCCCGCTTCGCAGCCTGAGCAATCTGGTTGTCCCGCTTCTTGTCATGCTTCCGCGCTGCCTTCCTCCGAACAACTCAAGTTCGATCGGCCCCAGTCTCGAACTGGCAGCCACTATCTCACCGGAGGTACCATGTCCGAGGAGGCCACCGGCCAAAAGCGCATGTCTTGAAGGTCCGAGACTGGAAGCCCATATAGGCACCTTTCAGTTCGGCCATCGTGTTACGACATCCGACCTGCTTTTTCACACAAACAACAGCGAGCCGAGAGCCACCGTCGGTGAGAAGCCGAGCGTGATAGAAGCCGACCGTGTACTAGCCACGAAGATACTATCCACGCTCGTCGCCGGCACGGCGGCGCTCTCCGTCCCGACGGCCACGCCTCGACCGACTGCCGACGTGGGCGTCATCGGCGCCGGGCCGGCGGGACTCGTGCTCGCCCACGTGCTTCGCGAGCGCGGCCATTCGGTCCGCATCTTCGAGCGACGCGACTCGTTCCGCCCGGTGGGTGCTGCGGTGTTCATGCACCCGTTCGCGCTCAACTCGCTCCGCGCCGTCTCGCCCACGCTCGAGAAGCAGCTGCTCGACGTCTGCACGACCATCCACACACTCTCGTTCACCACTCTCGCTGAGGACGCGCCGAGCTTCCGGCTCGACACGCTCGGCGACGCGAAGCGCGTGCTCGGCGCGCCGTTCGTGGCGGTGCGCTTCTGGGACATGCTGCGTGCGTTGCGGGTCGGCCTGCCGGACGAGCTCTTCTGCTTTGGCCACCAGCTCGAGCGGTACGAGCAGCACGGCGACGCGGATGGTGTGACGCTCTACTTTGCCGACGCCGCGCAGCCGCCGCGCACGGTGCGCTACCTGATTGACGCGGGCGGCATCCGCTCGGCGACGCGTGCGCAGCTCCTCGGCGACGAGCGCATCCCGCGGCTGCGCGCGACCTTCTCGGTGCTTCCCGCCGAGCGCGTCGCGGCGGCGCACGAGGCGGTCGGCGGCGCGTCGACGCCGGGCGAGCTGGGCTTCGTGGCGGGCGACAACCTCTCGGTGGTGACGATGGGTCTCTCCGACGGTGGCGTGATGTGGAGCCAGACCGACCTCGCCGCCGACCCGACGGCGCAACTCTACCACGACGGCAGCGACGCCGAGCTGCGCGCCGACCTCGGGGCCAAGTACGCAAAGAGCAACGGCTGGCCGAGCGGCGTGCGCGCGCTCGTCGAGGCGACGACGCCCGCCGACGTCATCGAGAGCACCGTCGCCGAGCTACCCGTGGCGTGGCGGTGGGGCGACGGCCACGTGACGCTGTTGGGCGACGCGGCGCACGCGCAGCTGCCCGCGCTCGGCTTGGGCGTCTCGACGGCGTTTGGCGACGTCGAGGAGCTCGTGGCGCAGCTCGACCGCCACGGCCTCTCGCAGAAGGCGCTCCGCTGGTACGAGCGCTGCCGGATGCCCACGTGCGCCGCGCTACAGCTCATGAGCCGCTCGATGTACGGGCTGAACAAGATATCGGCGAATACACACTAACTAAGTCGGCGTCCCGAAAAAAATGCGCCCCGAACTGCCGCGCGCGGCGCGCGGACGCGGGCCTCCTCCTGCCCGTTTTAGCGAGTTTTGGACGGAGGGCGTCCTGCCACCGAGGACCGCGCACCGGACCCACCCTCTCCAGTTGCCGCAAACTGTGAGAGATAAGGCGACTCAGGAGCTTTCAGAGGAGACTTGTCCCCTGTGGAGAGAGTGTGTGTGAACAGTCGTGAGACGCCATCCGTCGGGCCGAAGTCCTTCCCGACTGTTTGCTTTGTCTGCAACCGCGTCTTCCCTGCTCTCCTTTTTAGTGCTCTACATCGCTACATCCTCCCGAACCCGATTCACATGGCACCTTCGCGTGAGATTCTCGACGACACCTCGGTCGTCATGAACGGCACCTCGGCCGTCTGCGAGTCGCGCAACCTCGTGCGCGACAACTCCATCCGCTCGATACGGTTGGAGGACATGGAGCCTGAGTTGTGCGGCAAGGCCGACAACCAGCTGGACATCACCTGCATCATCATGGAGGACCCCGCCAAAGGAAAGGCCGAGTCCACCGGCAACACGAACCACAACATCACGTCTGACAAGTATTCCAACATGCCGCCCGACTCCACGCACTCCATCCTGCTCAAGCCGAACAACGGAGACAGCGTCGGAAACAAGTGCCTCCTCTTCGGCGCGCCCTCCTCCAATCTCGACGGGGTTGTCTACTGCGACTCGTCGTACAACCAGATTCCCGACACCTTTTACGGCCACGGCGTCTGGTATGGGGGAGCGCCCGTCGCGAGCTGCTCTCGCGTTCTACGGCTCGGCGCGCAGAGCTCCTACGAAAGCGAGTCCTTCGCCTACGCTGGCGCAAGCATGTCCCTTCGGTTTTGCCAGCAGGTCGCTGTCTTTGGCGGAGGCGGGTTCAAGATGCCCACTACCATCCGCACCGACAGCAACGGCGTCGTCCTCGCAACCCGCAACGGTGGAGTCACCTCTCGCAACCGACACTTTGAGAAGTTCCTGCGTCTCGGCCGCCTCCACTACGAGGACAACATCTCCTCGCCCGAGTTCGTCCCGACCAGCGACCAGTGCGCCGACATCTGGACGAAGGCTCTCGACAAGACGACCTTCCTCAAGCATCGAGCCAAGCTCGTCCGCTGATCTACCAGATCGGCTTCTCCCATGTTGTTCAATTGACATCCAGTCGACCGCTCCGATAGGCTACTACCTTGAGCCCGGGAGACGGAAGGTCACTATGCCACGTTCACTACCTCGCGCCTCTGATCAGCGCGACGCCTTACCTTTGTTGTCTCTGCAGACAATGGGGGAGTGTGAGAGATAAGGCGACTCAGGAGCTTTCAGAGGAGACTTGTCCCCTGTGGAGAGAGTGTGTGTGAACAGTCGTGAGACGCCATCCGTCGGGCCGAAGTCCTTCCCGACTGTTTGCTTTGTCTGCAACCGCGTCTTCCCTGCTCTCCTTTTTAGTGCTCTACATCGCTACATCCTCCCGATTCACACAAACCCTAACGCAGGTGACTGCACCTGGGGACGCCAGTTGACGCCCGTTGACGCGGTTGACGCGCCGGATCGACATGCTGCTGCTGCTGGCCTGCGCGCCCGCCGCCGGGGCCAAGGGTGGGGCCACCCGCTTCCCTTCCCCCTCCTGGCGGCATGCAGACGCGGCGGCGAGGATGTGGGCCGAGTCGGGAGACCATCGTTTCAGCTTTTCTGAGCTGGGCGACTCGCTGCCCAGCGGAGCGGCGCAGTGCGCCACGCTCCAGGACAGCATTGACTGCCACTGGCGGAGCGGCCGGTGCAGCGCCAACCGCGAGGTGGTCGCCGGAGCCTGCGTCGCCTCTGGTTGCGGCCTCTTGTCGTGCAGTTGCGAGGCTGCAGACCGGACGGAGCTCCTGCCGTGGGTCATCCTCAACGTGTCCGCCGCAGCCTCCGTAGCGGAGGTGCGGGCGGCTTATTCCGCCGCAGTCAAGGCGCTGGCGCCGACCCTGAATCTGGGCTGCCTCGAGGCGGCGCGGCTCGCATCTCTCGCGGCGCGGCGGGCCCGGGACACGATGCTCGTGCTGATGCCGTACCTGGAGCATACGCCGCATGGGGTGCAGCCCGCCATTTCAAGCCGGCGAGACTACTCCACCGCCATCGGGGGCGAGCCGACCCCGCTCGCGAGGCACGCCTGGCGCGCAACTCAGCGGCTCGCGTCGGGCACAGTGGCCGCCAGCCGGGAGATGTGGCGGGAGATCTCGGCGGCGTGGAGGGCGGCGCGGCGGCACGCGGGGCCGTGGCGCACGTGGTTCTGGCAGGGCGCGAAGCGTCTCGCCAGGTCGAGCGCAGCGCAGATGATCTGCGCGTTGCTGCTCCTCGTGCCCGTGCAGGTGTCGCCCCGCCCCAGCCTCCGCCGCCACCGCACCTTCCCTGACATGTTTTGCATGGCTAAGCCGTGGCCGCTCACGAGCTGGCGGTCCGCTTCACTTGATGTGTCGCCTCCGCGGACGCAGGTCTATGTCCTCGGATGGGCCGCGGGTGCGTGAAGGGCGGTGATTCGATGTCTCTCAAGGGGAGGCGGCGCGAAAGAGGCGGGCGAGCGCTCTGGGGGACGTGCAACCGACAGAGGAACGGAGGTCCGCTCGGGACCGTTGTGCAGCACACCCCACGCGTGCGATAGGCAGACGAAGTAGAGGAGTGGCACACGCACAGTAAGAGGGGCGGAGAGCTAGCTCGACGCGTTAGGGGAGCCCGTGTACGGTACGAGGGAGCCGGGACCGCAGCGTTTCCCCCAGTGAGCGTGAGCAGTGTTTGTGCGCATGCGCGGTCTCTGCGGCGCAGGGCCGAGCAGCCACACCCGGCGCGAGCGCCTGCTGTCGGCGGGTGCAGCCGGTTGGCGGGTGGGCAGCGCCGGGCGGGGCGGCGCGGAGCTTCTTGCTCTCGAGGCGTGGACGTGCGACCGGCCGTTTTATTGTTAGTAAGTGCGTGCCAGGCCCGTGCCTAGTGCTGTATACCGCAAAATTCTTTGTGCTGTGTGCTCGCCCTGCCCTGCGGCCCTCCTGCCTGCCCAGTGTCGTGCGAGCACACTTGCGACTCCGGGGAGTACTTGGAGTTTTGGAAAGAAAGACAAACCAAGTGCGCGAAAACAGCGAAGTGGCAGGGCCGGTGGGGGACCACCGTGATCTTCGACAGGGAGGGCCACGCCTCCCCGAGCCTGAAGAGGAGCCGGCGGGGGGGGGGGGGGCGAGCCGAGGACGATAGAGAGGCCGCGGGTGCGGGCGCGACTCGTCGACCTCCCGGATTCCCGGGGGTGGAAGTGGGACATTGGACCCGTTTTTTTTGGCATAATGGGAGCCAGGCGGGGACGCCCATCGCCTACCTCTGCATCCACTGAATGCAATTGCGCCAAGGCGGCGCCACCGATCGCGACGCCGGCTGTGCCAGCACCCACCACCGCCAGCAGCCCGTGCAACCGTCAGGGACGTGAGTTGAGATTAATTGGGCTTACCGCCCTCTTCAGGGGTCGAATCATCTAAAGTCCCTTGCCAAGCTGTTTGTCCTTCCAAGCGGCAATGATAGGTTTGATCTTGTCCGATACTTTATCGTCGGCCCGGACCGCTGCAACGGCCCTGTCGAACGCGTCCAAGTCGCTTGCTTTCGCGGCGTCGAACATCTTGTGTTTAATTGCCGATTCAATCAAGGTGTAGCATTCGGCGGGTGTCGCTCCAGTTTTCTTCATCTCCTCTACGAGTTTTGCCGCTTCCTGCATCACGTAGTCCCTGAGTTCCCCGGCTTCATACTCCGCAAAGGCTTTTTCGGCCCAGGACTCCCATGCCTCGGGTCCCAGTCCATGCGCCTTCGCCACCTCTGTCAGAACGGTGCCCAGCATCCCCCAGGCATAGGCTTGTTTTTCCTCGGAAGACATGGGGGCAGGGGCAGCTGCTGCGGGGGCAGGGACAGGGGCAGAGGCAGGGGGACGAAACGGCGGCGGGGCCGCGCGGCCGAAGAAGGCTAGGAGGGGGAGCCGGGCCCCGGCGCCCCGCATCCGTTGCCCAACCAGCGGAAAGCGAGTGGGGGGGAGGACCGAGAGGATAGGGGCCCCCCTCCGGACCGAGGGTGGGGAGGCCGAACGGAGAAGCCCAGAGGGGAGACGTCGAGTGGGGAGGTAGGTACGTCGTTCGTGTGCTGTACGTCGTGTGCATGTCTGGCTGGTGTTTACTAGCTCCGAGTAGAGGGGGCGCTCCGCTGCTAGGGGAAACCCGGAGCGCGGACTAACCCTCGGAGACCCGTGTTTACTTTACGGCCCTTTCCCTGCGAACGCGCACCCCCAGGGCTAGGGCTCTCTTGCCCGCAACCCGATGCCAATCATCCGGCCCGCTGGGTGCGCTTCTTAGCTCCCCGGCCCTGGATGTGCGGTTAATGACTGCACTCCAAGTGCTCCAAAACCAAGCGCGCCAAGGGCGTGCTAATCTCTCAGCCTCTCAGGCATCGAAATGTAACGAAAATTCTTGGTTCGTCCCGGTGTATTCTTTTTTTGCGTGGGCGGCACTCATGACGGGGTAGGTAGGGTAGGTCTGGGCCCTCCCGTCGGGGTTTTCCCTCTCTTCACGCGGAATTTTCACAGCAGAAAAAGAAAATTTCCGGCCAAATCACGATGTCAAACGTCCCCAAATGGGTGATCTGAGGCTTGTAGGGCCTGAGAGTGGCCTGCCATGTCACAGGAAGGACTGTGGTTGCAGGAGAGTACCACCACCCATCACTTTAAGTTGGTATCCCCACCTTCACCCCTCCAGTGATTTCTTTTTTAGTTTCCCATAAGTAGGGTGGGTAGGTAGGTAGGAGGTAGGGGCACCGCAGGGACCGGCCAGGTTTTTGCAGGTTGAAGTGCCCCCCAGCCCTACAATGTAGCAAACAACGACGAAGGCGCTCTCAAAAAAAAAGAATACACCCGCGTTGTCCTGCCACGCCGACGTGCCCGAGAGGAGACTGCGCAATGCCAACGCCATCCGACGCAACGGTCGACCCTTCGGTCCCCACGGAGGACCCCGCCTGGCGCGAGCTGCTAGCGGAGCCGGCCGAGCGCTTCGAGCGCCGCATCGGGAAGGCGAAGCGGCTCATCTACCCACGCCGCACCGCCGAGGACTGGCGCAAGGCCTCGTTCGCCTCCGACACGGCGCTCGCCGCGCAGCTCGAGGCGATCCCGGACAACGGGCCGCGCATCGACACGCGCGAGGTCAGCCGCGAGGAGTTCGTGCGCGACTGGGAGCAGCCGCGGCGGCCGGTGGTGATCCGTGGCGCGACCGAAAGCTGGGCGGCGGGCGCGGCGGGCGACAGGCAGGGCCGCGGCGGGGCGTGGTCGCTGGGCGAGCTGCTGCGGCAGTATGGCGGCGAGCGCTTCAAGGTCGGAGAGGACGACGACTCGTACGCGGTGTGGCTCAAGCTCAAGCGCCGCCCCGCGCCGCGCCTCTCGCCGGGTCGGTCTGCGGGCGAGGCGATGAGGTGGTGTCGAGAGTAGGTACTACCTGCGCTACCTCGCGACGAGCCGCGATGACTCTCCCCTCTACGTCTTCGACTCCTCCTTTGCCGAGCGGAGCGGCACCTCACGGCTCGGTCGCGACTACGCGCCGCCGCACTACTTTGCAGACGACCTCTTCCGGTACGCGCCGCGGAGAGGCAGCGGAGAGGCAGCCGAGAGGCAGCGGAGAGGCAGCCGAGAGGCAGCGGAGAGGCAGCGGAGAGGCAGCCGAGAGGCAGCGGAGAGGCAGCGGAGAGGCAGCGGAGATATAGCCGCCGCAGTGCTCCTGCGGCGACCTGCTCCGGTGTATCGCGGGCGAGAAGCGCCCCTCCATGCGCGGAAGACTGCGGCCGGCATGAGCCAGAGCCATGGGGCTGCATTGGCAGGGCTGCGGGCGAGAGAGAGGAGGCGAGAGGAGCCGAGATTAGGTACGCGGGCGAGAGGCGGCGGCCTCCGTATCGCTGGTTTGTGCTCGGCCCGGCTCGCTCCGGCTCGTACGTCCACATCGACCCGCTCGGCACGTCGGCGTGGAACGCTCTGCTGCAGGGCCGCAAGCTTTGGGTCCTCTCCTGCCGCTCCACCGCGCCGCTCCGGACCCGCTTCCTGTCTCGTGAGCCGGCGGCTTTCTTTTCCAGGCGCTCCTCCCGCCCCACGTGCCGAAGGAGGTCGTCCAGCCGACGCCGAAGCTGCACGGAGGCGGGGAGGCGGTCGCGTGTGCGGGCGAGGGGTTGGGAGTTGACGAGGGAGTGGCCGTCGGAGACTGAACATTAGGCAGGGAGGCGGTTGCGTGGTGGGCGAATGTCTACCCGAAGCTCGCCGCCGCGACCGACCCAGACCACCGCCCACTCACCCTCGTGCAGACCGCGGGCGAGAGAGGTAGCCGAGAGGCAGCCGAGAGGCAGCCGAGAGGGACCGGGGCCCCTCACTTTCGCGCACCACTGTGTGCGGGCGGTGGTACACACGGGACTGGAAGGAGCCCCTCCCCCCCCGAGGAGCCCTCGGCGTGCGTGCCGGGGGGGGGGGAGAGACGGAGAGACGGGGAGAGAGACGGGGAGAGAGACGGGGAGAGACGGGGAGAGATTGAGAGAGACGGGGAGAGACGGGGAGAGACGTGCCTGCAGAGACGGTGTACGTGCCGGGTCCTCTCGGGTCCTCTCGGGTCCTCTCGGGTACTCTAGGGTACTCTCGGGTACTCTCGGGTACTCTCGGGTACTCTCGGGTACTCTCCTGCAGGCGAGACGGTGTATGTGCCGGGCGGCTGGTGGCACTGCGTGCTCAACCTCGACGTGACGCCGCCGCAACTCACGCAGAGCCTGGTCCCTCGCGAGCGAGCGAAGCACCCGCCGCCAATGATCGACAGGTGACCGTCGCCGTCACGCAGAACTTGTGCCCTCGCTCCTCCTTCGACTCTGTCTGGCGGCGCGTCGTCAAGTCGCGACCGAAGATGTCCAAGCGCCTCGCGGAGAGGCGCGCCGTGGAGGAGCCGTATCCTCGGGTCCTCTCGGGTCCCCTCGGGTCCCCTCGGGTCACCTCTGGTCACCTCGGGTCCTCTCGGGTCCTCTCCTGCAGGCTCGCCGTGGACGAGCCGCTCCTCCACCAGCGCACAGTCGAGCTCGCCAAGCTGCCGCCCGAGGAGAAGGGCGGCGACTCCTCCTCCTCCTCCTCCTCCTCCTCCTCCTCGTCGTCGGACTCCGACTCAGACTCGGGGCGGAGGAGCCGCCCTCGCAGAGACCGGCGATCACGCTCGCGCTCACGGCAGGACCGCCGCCGCGCGCCGGCGAGCCACCGCCGCAGCCGCTCGCCTGTCGGGGGCTGTAGATGCGGGGATCGGGCCAGCGCTCGAGAGGTCACGTGCTCGGCTGTATCGCACTGTCTCCGCAGCTCCGGTAACGCACGCGAGGCTCGCTGAGTGCACGGCCAGACACTCGCATTCACACCACTCGCATTCACACCACTCGCATTCACACCACTCGTATTCACACCACTCGTATTCACACCCCGAGTCTGTCCTGCTCACAACGCAGGCCGGCCGCCGCAGCCGCTCGCCGTCGCGGCCTCCACGCCGCCGCCAGGACGACGACGACGAGGCGGCAGGTAGAGAGACGGAGAGATGGGTCCGCAGAGGCGGGTCGACGGGCGGTAGTGGGGGGGGGTGGATGCGGCGAGGAGCCGAGTCGAGCGACCGAGGCTTGCCGGTTGGTGTGAGAGGGCGGGAGGGGGCATCGGCCGCGGGCGCGCTGTTGGTGGACTGGCGTGAGATGTAGCTGAGATTCGCCGAGATCTACCCGAGATCTACCCGAGATCTACCCGAGATCTACCCGAGATCTACCCGTGCTTTAGGCGGACTGGCGCGAGAAGCGCCGCCGCCGGCTCGACGCCGCTGCGGACGCGGGCAAGGGCGCGTCGGGCAGCCGAGCCGCGTGCTGAGAGGGGTGTCCTTCCACCTTTTTCGGCGCGTCGCAGCCGGGGCGCGGGGGGGGGGGGGGGGGGGGGGCTCCTCGAGCAGGCCCTTCATGGTGGCGATCTGGAAGTTTTGCACGTTGATGATGTCCATCAGCAGACCCTTGAGCGTCTTTTCGCCGTCAAACTGGTTTGGGTGTGGGGGGAGACACGGGTCAGTGGGGGGGGGGGGGTTCCAGGGGGGCGATGGGGATGTCGCCTCCGTGTCGACGGTTCCAGGGTCCATCTTGAGCAGGGTCTTGGCCATCGCGACGGCGTTGGCGTGGTGCGGGATCATCTGGCGGAGGAAGGTGGCCGCCATCGTCGCGCCCTCCGCAGAGACGGCCATCTCCTGGTGCATCTGGCAGTCGATCGCCTCGAGGCACTCGTTGAAGTCGTTCTCCGGCGCCTCGCTGTTCGGCTCGTTGCTGCAGAGGAACTTCTTGCCCTTGCAGTGCGGGTACTGCGTTGCCCCTGGGGCGTAGGGACCTAAAGGACGGGTCGAGGACGGATCCAGGCCGCCTCCCCAGGGGAGAGGCGCGATCTCCCTCGTGTGCTCGCCTGTGTTCCACGTGCCGCACTTCTCGTCGAAGTCGGACGGGTCGGGGGCCGTCGGCTCGGGGCAGCCGGGGATTGAGCCATCCGCGCAGTACGGGACGATGGCCCCGTCCGGGTTCGGCAGATTCTCGAGCACGATCTTTGCCGACATGCCCGGGTGGATGTGGCAGAAGTAGTAGACGTACTTGCGGAGCTTCCCCTCCGGGAACTGCGAGGGGTCCGAGACCTACACGACACGACACGACACGAACACCGATCATACATGCCTTCTCGTATTGAGCTCTCGGGAGTGGGCTCTCTGAGTCACAGCAAACTCGACGTGGCAGGGTGCGTCGGCGCCGCCGCAGCCCTCATACCAGTCGCCGAAAGGGTAGAAGAAGAAGGGCTCGTATGCGTCGAGGCCGAAGCCACTCTCGTCTTTCGTTTCCGCGACGGTCTTGGTGATGTACTGGATGGTGGACATCGTCCCGTCCACCCCCTCGCCGCCGAGCTCGGGGCACTCTCCCTCGACGGCAATGTTGGGGCAGTCCGGTGCGTCAGCGGGGCACGCGCAGGTGTTGTGCGCCCCTCCCACCTCGTATGCGAACCCGACAGGGTGGTACCTGCGAAGAGGAGAGGCGGGCGGGGGTGGACGCTTGAGCCGCTCGCGTGCCCCGAGGGCGACAGAGCTCTGCGAGAAGCCCACCAGTTCGACTCGTCGCTCTGCACGAAGTAGTATTTCTGTCCGTAGTTCAGGTGAACCTCGGGCGAGACGCCGTGGCACTCCTTGGTGATGTTTTTTGCGTCGGTCGACGTGGAGCCCGCGACCTGAGGCGACGAGGTGGCGAAGTGTGGCGGTGGAGAAGGTTGGCAGCTCGGCTTTGGGCGCTGCCTTGTACAGGCCCACGTCGCCGGCGAATGGATCCCACGAGAGGTGGATGTAGGGGAAGTCCGTGAGGTTGCACGGTTCGCCGAATGGGTGTCCGTGGCTGAACGGGGCGAGCGAGAGGAGGGAGAACATTCTGGAGATCGAGCCGCTGAACGCCGGGTAAGGCACCCAAGGGGCACTCGTCCAATCAAAGTCGGCGGTTGCTTTGCCATTTTTTGGCACCCGTACCGCGCTTAGCCGTCCCGGTAGAAGCCGGTGCCAATGCCGCTGCCGTGGACGTCAGCGCAGCAGCAACTGAGCTCTGTCCCGAGCACGTTTCTTGCAGGCTCGCGCGCCGCGCAGGGCTCTTCCGCGAGAGTCGGCGACGGCGCGCAGAGCAGGGGTGGTTGCGGCACTTATAATGGGGCGGTGGGGCTCCCGTGGAGTCCAGCGGTTTCCGGTTACACCCGATCGTGTTTGTTTTTGATTTTGTGGAACATGAACAGTTTTTTTCTACCTCCGAGATCACGTGGGGCCTACCGTAGGCTGCCCGCCACATGATATCTAGCCATGTCTTGCCGCCCCGCAGACCAGAGACGCAGAGCCCAGTGCCCGGAGAGAGACCCGGCCAGACAGGCCGAGAGTCCACGGCGCGACCAGAGCGTGGGAGCCGAGAACGCGAGAGTACGCGCGGCCACCGCCGCGGCCAACTAGTGGAGAGCGAATGCACGCCCCCGGCCAAAGGGTAGGAGAGAGAAGAGAGTACGGGCGGCGGTGTCCGCAGCATGCGGATGTCACGGCGACGAAGGCGAGATCTCGGAGGAGCGCCCGCATCGACCGCGGCGGCACCGGCGGGGCGGCGGATTGGTCTTGGGTTATCCGGGGTGAGACTGCTAGGCGTCCTCTTTCGCCACGAGCAGCCTGGCCTGCCAATCATCCAGGATAGTCGCATTGGTCATTCCGTCTCGCGGCACATCCAAGTCCACAAAAGCTGGTGACGTCCACGCGTCGAGCGCTGCGTCATCCTTGGCTACCCCCACAATGACATCATGGACTTGCCCGACGGTCATCATGCCTTCGTGAGGCACACCTGGCAGTTTGTAGACCTTGACCGTGCTCTTCCAACGCTCGCACACGGACAAGCTGTCAGAATGGACCGTCCCGTCGCCATCTCCGATTTCGACCGAAGCTCCGATCTCTGCGAAGGCCCCGGGGAAAGTGAGGTGGGAAAAGGTGCGCACGTTATGACTGTAAATGCAGTGCGTCGGGACACCAGGATCTTCGATCGTCCCGACAGACAAGGCATATTTCATGTGCTCCGCCTCGTCGTGCATGAGCAGCCTCCTGAACAGAGATGGCAGGCCGGAAGCCTTGATCTCTTCTGGCTGCGCCCATGGCCCTTGGAGCGTGACGTAGCTTCTGTCGGGTATGGAGTCGTCCACGCCCGGCGACATCCAGTACGAGGATGGAAACTCTCGGGCCAGCCGCGTGAAATCCGTGAGGAGCCAATCCATGAGGAGCTCCTTCAGTACAGCCCCAAACCCGTCCACGGCTTTTATCACAAAGTGTTCCTCGCTCACCTGCTCGGCCATCACGTGAACTTGGCAGCGCCTGGCTGGCCCGGGGGCGTGTAGGCAAAGGCCATTCCGCCGACGAGTGCTGATAGCGCATTAACTGCGCCATTGAAGGGGCCTCCGACCGGCACGAAGGCGTGCACGTTCTTTTGCACCCAACTCTTGCCCCCGCGCTTTGCGTTTGCCCATCTCAGGAACGCGTGCGTGAACGGAGCCGCCATCGATAGGCCAGTCAGCACAACCGGCTGACCATTCTTCGACACCGCGTCTGAGATTGTCCTGAAGAAGCGAGGGAAGGCTTCTTGCTCCCAGTCGGCAACGCTCAACCGCCAGTCATAGCCCATCGGGAGGATATCGACGTCTCTGACAAACCCTTCGGATTCCAGCCGTTGGGTTAGGTTGCCGTACACCTCATATCCGAAAACCGTCAAGCCAGCCCAACCCTCGGCAACCCTCACCTGCACATGCTCCGGAGACTTGGTCCGGTTCGTCGTCGGGTCAAAGGTGAGTCCCAGCTGCGCGTGGGAACTGTGAAACGCACAAACTGCGGCAAACTTGTCCAAGTTCACCCACGCCGTTGTCCACGTTGGCGTCCACGGGCTGCACGGATGGAGCCATCGCGCATCATTGACTTGCAGCGTCTGTCCTATTAGTGGCCCCACGACCACCACCGGGTGGCGAACGCTGCTCCTCTCGGCGACGAGGAGCGAGGAGGGCGATGTTGCGCCGATCGCGAGGAAGGCGATCACGCCGAGCACGAACAGTTAGACCGTCGACGGGAGTCGGCGGGACAGCGGTGGGTCCAGCATCGAGCTCTCGGTTGGAGAAGCCCGAGATCCGAGATCTTGTGCCCCCCGGGGGGGCGAGTCGCTTGCAACGCACCTGGGTCTAAGGGCGTCACGGCCTTATTGGGTCCTTGGCCGCGTCCCTTTTCTTTTTTTGCCTAGAAAAAATCATCAAGCATATGCAGAGAAATGGACGTCGTGCGAGATCCCGACAGCGGGGAAAACTCGTTTTGGAAGTTTTGGAAGTTAATTCATTTTACTTATGGAAGTTTACGGTGATTGTTTTCAGCCCTGTTCTTGCTTCTTCGCCTCGGGGGCACAGGATGCGGCACAAACGTGGCAGCTTAAATTCTTTAAGCGCGGCTGGCGGCCGGGGCACACGTGTGTGTGTTGTGCAACCGCTCTCACAACACGCGGCATGCCACGCGCGATCGACCTCGCGCAGGGCGACTGGTACCTCAGCAGGCCAGCCGACCGCTACACGCCGGCGCTCACGCCCGACTTCCTGCGCAGCCCGCCCGCCAACGTTCGCGGCAAGCCGGACCTCGAGACGGCGCAGGGCCTGCGGGCGCTCTCTCTATTCCAGGCACGGTCTCTGCACGGCGCCGACATCGACAAGATCATCAAGAACAAGCTGGATGGCGTGCTTGGCACACGCTGGCTCATGAAGGAGCAAGAGTGCTGGTACCGCCCGCCGCGGCCGGCCGAGGCGGGAGCCAGCAGCGCCGGCAACAGCAGCGGCGGCGGCGGCAGCGGTAGCAGCGGCGGCAGCAGTGGCGGCGGCAGCAGTGGCGGCGGCGGCGAGGCGGCGGCGGCGCTGGACGTGGCGATCCTGATGGTTGACTCGCGGCCACCGTTTGCGTACGAGGTTGGCGGGACGACGCTTCGCTCTCCGGAAGAGTGGGGCCTCCCGCGCAGCGTGCTAACCGAGAGGTGGCGTCCCACCGCTGCACACGGCGGCGGGCCGGCCCCGAACGGCAACGCCGGTGTCGAGGGCAAAGGGGACGCCCGAGGAGGTGCCGGAGCCTTCCACGAGCCTTCTCGGAACCTTCCTTCCAGGTGTCGAGGGCAAGGGGACGCCCGAGGAGGTGCTGCAGTCGCGGACGGAGAAGATGGGCACTTTCCAGCTCGCGCTCGTCACGAACCACATCTACGCGCAGCTGCACGGCTACCGCTTCTACCTCGAGAACCCGTGCCCGCACCTGCACATCGGCGTGACCGAGGCGGGCCGGGGACGCCGCCCTCGAGCCGCGACACGTCCCACGACACGTCCACGACACGGCCCACGACACGGCCCACGACACGGCCCACGACACGGCCCACGACACGGCCCACGACACGGCCCACGACACGGCCCACGACACGGCCCACGACACGTCCACAGGCGGACTGGAACGACGCCCTCGAGCCGAGCCAGCGATCCGAGCCGAAGTGGGCGTGGAGGGAGGGGATGCAGCAGTACACCAACCGCGACCCCGTCTGCCCAGGCGAGACGGGGCCGAGACTGGGGCCGAGACTGGGCCGAGACTGGGCCGAGACTGGGCAGGTGGCATCGCACACACCAGAGAAGGGTTGCGAGTAGGGCTGCCCGCCGACCACCGCCTCGGCCCCTTCCCTCCCCGCGGTCCGCCGTGGGCTAAGCTCGCCGCGATCCGCTACCTGCTCCGCCGGCACGCCCACCTGGCGTACATCGACTCGGACGTCTTTGTCACCGAGGTGTGGCAGCCGCTGCCGCCTCTGCTCGAGGCGAGTGATCGTAGCGTGGTACAGACAGCACAGGGCGGTGAGCGGCGGAGTTCAGTGGAGTATAGCACAGGTGTGGCAGCCGAGGCACCGGCTCTGGCTATCGCACTCCCGTCGCTTGCCGTTGCACCCTGATCTACGGCTTCCTCCCTCTGCCCGAGGCGACCGGCCTGCTTCGCGGCGAGCGGTGGATCGCTGCGGCGGAGGCGTCCCCGCCGCAGGAGCTGCGTATGACGATGCTGTCGCCCCACTCTTGTCATCCTGCCCTTCTCCTCTCAGGAGTTCCCACCGCAGAAGCTGCGCCGCGATACAAGGGCCGGCACGCGCAAGCCCGGCCGTCCTCCCGCCACCAGTCGTCCTCTTCTTGACCCGGGGCTTCCTCTCTTCCTCTCGCAGGCCTCGCAAACTCTGGCGTGCTCCTGCTCGCGGGCGCCCCGATCGCCGGCGCGGGCATCCTGCGAGCGATCGAGGAGTGGATCTGGCCGGGCGGCAGCCGTTAATTACTCATTGAGAATTCATCATTGACAATTACGAGTGAAGGAATGGATCTGGCCGGTCGGCAACCCGACCTGGTCCTTCAAGTGGCCGTTCGAGCAGAACGCGCTCACCACCGTCGTCTTCCGCCGCTACCCGCGCCGCTACACCCTCCTCAAGCCGGGCTGCCCGCTCAACTCGCCCTTCGGCGCCCTCCTCCGCCATCTCGTCGGAGGAGCGCCGCACCAGCGCCGTGCGGACCCCCCCACTTCGCACCGAGGAGCCTTCTCGGCACCTCCTCGGAGCCTTCCCCCCGCAGGGACGCCGCACCGCGCCGTGTACCACCCCGACCACCGCACCGCGTGGCTCGCCGAGGCGCTGCTGTCGCCCGCCCCGTCCTCTGCGCAGACGGGGGGGCCGTCTCGGACCCTTCTTGCACAGCCTTCCCGCAGGCGCTCCGCTGTACCATCCGGGCGCTCAACCGCTCCGCCGACAGCCACGCACCGCTCGAGCGATGCACGCCCAACGAGGAGCGAGCACACACACAAACACACACACACACATACACACACACACACACACACACACACACACACACACACACACACACACACACACACACACACGCACACACAAACACACACACACACACACACATACACACACACACACACGCACGCACGCACGCACGCACGCACGCACGCACGCGCGCACGCACGCACGCACGCGCACACACACACACCTCACCCGCGCGCACTGGGCCTTGCGTGTGTGGAGACGTCTACCTGCCCTGCCCTGACCGGACCTTAGGAGCGGTTCGAGCTCGACTCGCACGGCTGCGGCGAGGGAGACAAGGACTCGCTCCACACCACGCCCCTCTCGCCTTCCGTCCTCGGGCGCCTCCGCGCGGCGGACGCAGAGGCGCGCGCTGCGGCCTCTGCAGCGCTGGCGCCGCTCGCGAGAGCACGAGACCAATCAATGGCTGGCTCTCCTCAGGCGTGCTGCGGCCTCTGCAACGCAGACGAGGCGTGCGCCGGGTGGACATTTTTGTGGAAGTGGCCCGCGTCGGCCCTCAATTGCGTGCTGCTCGAGGCGTTCGAGGGAGTCACGCACTACGAGGGACGCGTCACGAGGGCAAAGCTGCCGCGCACAGGAGGCGGCGCGGGTGCCGCCGGAGCGGCGGGGGCCGCGCAGCAGACGCGAACCTACATCGTGCCGCCACCCCTCTTTGGTGCGACGGGGCCGTCATAGAGTTCTGTGTCCTCCCGTTTCAAAACCTCACTCTTTCGACACTCGCTCGGAGGCAAATTGTCTGCGCATCCACCCACAACGCACTTAGAGCCGTAGAGGCCGTCCCAGCCCGCGTGCTGTCCGCAGACTGCGCGACTCCGACATGCACCAACCCCGCACAAAGCGCACAGGCGCACAGCACACAACCGAAGTGCGACCCTTCATGCACGTCCGTTGATCCCAGGGGCATACGGCGAATCCCAGCTCGCCTCGCACCCCGCCATCACACCCCACAGCACCGACATGTTGGCCAACTCCAGAACACGTTTATCTGCGATCTTGCTCTCGACCGTTCCGAAGAGCGATCATCGCGGCTGCGCCGCCGCCGACGCCTCGAGCTTTCTCCGCCTGTGCTTGCCAAAGACCTCGACGCACGCGAGCCCAATGTAGCCGAGGCCGGCGAGGGTGAGCGCGATGAGCCCGCCCGCCGCGACGCGGTGGACAAAGTTTCCCAGCCGCTCGCCCGCCGTCAGCGGAGGGCGCGTGGGGTCGTGGAAGTCGCAGAGGCGGCGAGACGTGGGCCGCATATATGGGCGCGCGAGAGAGAGAGACCCGGGAGGCTTTCTTCGGAAAGTTCGGCGCCGGACTTTCTTTTTCTGCTGCCAGAATTTTATTGGGCCGGCCCAGCACAGCGCAGCCGGCCGGCCAGCCGGACTCGTCCCCGCCAGCCAACTCATGGAACTGCTCGACCTGTCGCCGGACCTGCTCGCCCTCCTGCTCGCGCACTGCACGCACTCCGACTGGGCGCACTGCGCTTGCTCGTGCGCCGCCCTGCGTTCCGCAGTCGGCGACCAGCGGGAGCGCTGCCTCTCCGCCACCGAGCTATCCTTGGGTAAGCTGCCGCTCCTCCTCTGCCCCTCGCTCCGGCAACTGAGCAGCCTGCGCGAGCTGCGGCTGCGCCGGGTGCCGATCGGCGACGCGCACCTCTCCGCGGTGGCGGGGCTGCCGCAGCTGTCGCTGCTCGACCTCACGGGCGCGGCGCGAGTCACGAACAACGGCGTCAGACTCGTTGTGGCCGGCTGCCCCGCGATCGAGGAGCACCTCGCCGTTTGCGAGCGGCGACCACGATCTGTCCCCGACGTGTCCCGGCCTGTCTAGGAGCTGCACCTGACCTTTTGCGAGTGCGTGGGCTACGTCGTCGTCCTCGAGGCGATGCGGCGCTGCCCGAGGCTGCGGCTGCTCCGGAGGCAGCCAGAGTGGATGGACGGCACCTTCCTCACGCCGTGGGGAGAGGAGCACAGCCTACTACGCGGGCGGCGCGTCTCATGAGTGACTGGTGATCTCGTCGATGATGCATCACAGGAGCACACCTACTATGCGGACGGCGCCTTCCAGTTCTCCCGCGCGTCCGAGTCGCGAGGGTGGGTGTGCCAGTGCAGGCCCGCTTCCCTCGGCGCGCTCACCTCATTCATTGATGATGAACTCATCGACGGTGGATGACAGTGCAGGCCGCTTCCCTCGGCCGGTAGCAGCGACGTGGTGGAGGATCGCCTGCTCTACACCGACATTGACGGCGCCTGGACCCGCCACACGGGGGGGGGGGGGGGGAGGGGAGGAGGCGGGCGGGCGTCTGTGAAGCCTTCTCGGACCGGCTCCTGCAGGCACCTGGTCACACAACGGGCGGGTGGGCGTGCTGATGAGGCCTCACTCCGAAGGCCGCCGAGAGATCGCCGAGAGATCGCCGAGATACAGCCGAGATACAGCGTGCTGACGCGGCCTCTCTCCAAAGGCCGCGTGCCGGTTGCGCCGCGCGCCGTATTCGCGAATGCATCGGTGTAGCAATCACCCTCGAGGCCCTCTCGCAGGCACCGTGCTGGTGCTGCAGAGCCTCTCGACTCCGGAGCCGCCCCTCGACTTTCCCGAGTTGGCGGCCGAGCTCCTTCCTGCGGTCGGGCAGACGAGGCGAGATGCAGCCGAGATGAGCCAAGATGGAGGCGAGATGAGCGAGCCTTGCACTTTTCATGCCCAGCTCCTTTCTTTAGACGTGGAGTCGGGAGTCGCAGCCCAGCTGGTCGCAGCCTGGCCCCTGCCCTGCCTTGTGTGTGTGGCGAGGAGGCTGCCCGACCTTTCACCCTCGCCTCACCGCAGGCGGCTCGCGGGCGGGGCGATGCTCTCCTGCATGGCGAGGCGCTCGCCGCTGCAGGGCGAGAGGATGCCTCCGCCCGAGCTGACTGCGCACCTGCAAACCTTTTGTGACCAGCACGCGGCGCGTGAGGCCCCGAGAGCACGCCGAGAGGACGTCGAGATCGCTCGAGATCGAGATCGCCCGAGATTAGGCGCGGCGGCGCGAGCACGAGCTGCGCGCGCTGGGCTCCGTCCGGGACACCTGCCGGGGCAGGCAGCGCCTTGCGACGACGCTCTCTGCCCTCATCTCGCGCTTGCGCGTCGGGGGCGGGGCGGCGGGCGGGGGCGGGCTGGGGGCGGTTGGCGGGCTGGGGGCGATCGGCGTGGGCGGACTGGCCTTTGGGGAGAGCGAGGGGGACGACAGCGAGGAGGAGGCGTACGGGCTGTTTGCCCTTCCGTGAGCGCTGCAGAAGTGCGCCCGGGCTGTGCAGCTCGCAGGGCTGTGTGCAGCTCCACGAGAGGCGCGAGAGGCACCAGACGAAAAGTGGCGACAAAGCCGCTTGCTTGGCGGGTATGCAGGGGAGAGCGATTGAGGGGGAGTTCGCGGGAATGCGGAATGGCGCGTGTGACCGTGATCCGTTGTCAAAGTTTTGTGATTCTAAAGGTGAGCACACAGCAGCCACACAGCACACAGCAGTGTAGCAGATAGCCCTGGGCCATGGAGCATGACCCCGGAGAGCTGCTGCGCGTGCAGACTGACAGCGTTGCGCGAGCATTTTGGAGTATGGAGAGGCCAGCTTGACCAGCTTGGAGCCGTTCCCGGCGAGCCAGCGCCCCACGGCCGCGCGATCAGGAGGTCGATGGCAGCGTTAGCGCGCATCATCGCCACGTACTCCATGGCACAGTGCGTCACGTAGATGAAGTCCTCAAGCGTGTTCGAGTGCGACTTGGAGTGAAGACGCGCGGGTGCGCAGCCAGGCGTTCACGAACAACACGTTGACGTACATGGGCACGGAAGCGTCATAGTCGAGGTCCTGTCGCCCGCCCTCGGCGCGCTCGAACAGCATCATGAAAGCCTTCGGGTGGGCGTCGCCATGGCCTCGGCGAACTCCTTCCCCTTCCCCTTGTGGTAGCGGCCGCCGTGGTGCAGCTCCTTGTACTAGTAGTCGGCGCGAAGCACGGCGTCAAAGTCCGTAGTCATGCGCTCGTACGCGGCGAAGGTTTCGAGCTCCTCCTTTAGCGCCTCCTTCACGTGAGCCGACTGCGCCGTCGACTGCGCCTTGAGGACGATGTTCCGGATATGGTGCCAGCAGTGGGTCGCGTGCGCGGTGATGGCGGTCGCCTGCTCCGCCTCGGAGAGCGCCGCCCACGCCGCCGGGTCATACTTGGCCTTGACCTGCCGCGCAACCTCGGCGAGGAGGAGCCCGGTCGTCTTCCGCGCGCCCGAGCACGTGTCCGAGATAAAAGCGCCGCCGCCGCCGAGCCGCTGCAGCCCGCACAGCTCCGGGTCCGGACCGGTCCAGGCGTGGTCGGGGTGCAGCCTCCTGCACGTGTCGCGCCAGCCCGTCAGGTGCTGCCGCAAGCGAGCAAAGCACTTGCTCTCGATCCCCGACGCGCAAAGCTCGGCCGTGCCGCCGCCCGTGCAGTAGGCCGCGCGCAGGATGATCACCTGCAGCGCCGCGCCCGGCTTCGGCTCGACGAGGACGCTCGTCACCATAGACGGGTCCTGGAATTTCGTGGTCTCGTCGAAGCCGAGTTGCCGCACGCGATGCGCCGCAGCCACACGCCGCGCCGCCATCGCCTCTTCGACGAGGCGCACAGCTCGAAGCGCATTTCGCGAATGCTGCTGACGGTCGGCTCGACCGGCGCGAGCCAGGGCGCCGCACGTTTTACTACAGCGACGATCGCCTTGCCGCAGGCGGAGGCGTGCCCAGCGCGAGCAGCACATAGACCGTCACGCGGTGCGTCCAGTGCAACATCGCCCGGCCGCGTCCCGCGCCGGCGCCGCGCCGCGCGTCCCACGTCGGCATCTCGCGCATGCGCTTGTGTGACTCGCGCTCCGCCTCCCTCTCCGCCCCTGTGCCACGGTTCTCCTCGACCAGGTCGTCGACCTGCGCCCGCAGCGCGGCCTCCTCGTGCTCTGCGTCGACCGCGCGCGAGCGCAGCTTCGAAATTTTCTTGGTCTCCTCGTCGAGCTTGGCCTCCGCGGAGCGCGCGCGCGCGTTCGCCCGGTTGCGCCAGTTCTTGAGCTGCGTGAGCCGCCCGGCGAGCACGCCCTCCGCGGCTTTAATCGCATGGGCGCGCACGGCAGCAGCGCGCTCCGCCTCTGCAGAGCTGCGCGGCCCTGCGGCCGGACCCCGTGGGCTCGTGGGCTCCGCGTGGCCTGAGAGACCGGGCCCGATGGCCTGACACGCGCGTGAGCCGCCGATTCCACGGGAGACGCC
Source organism: Emiliania huxleyi CCMP1516 (assembly GCF_000372725.1). Taxonomy (NCBI): domain Eukaryota; phylum Haptophyta; order Isochrysidales; family Noelaerhabdaceae; genus Emiliania; species Emiliania huxleyi. Next base: position 173,594 of record NW_005201240.1, on the reverse strand, counting down.
TCCGAAGAGCTCCGAGGCACTGATCGCGCCCACTCTCGACCCCGTACGTACGCAGGCCCTGAATGTCTGATTTCTGCTGAGCTTCAAGGCGTGGGACTCGCAACGATGGCCTCGCGCAACCCTCGCCACATCTGACTTCGCCACTGCATACCTCGCGTAGGCGCTCTGGACGCTGCTCCACCGGAGAAGCGGCATGGAAGATGGCCTGGGCGATTGCCAACGGCTGAAAATGGCTCCGACGGGTGTGCCCCAATCTTTCAACTGCGCCCGCCCCGCCCCGCCGCGGCCGCGGGCGACGCCGCCGCCCGCCCCCCGTCCGCATCAAAGCGCTCAAAGGCCGCTACCAGAAGCGCAGCGTGCTGCTCGCCGTGCCCGCCGCCGAGCTGCTCGAGCTCTCCCGCGTGCGGCTCGAGCTGCTGCTCATGGAGGCGTTCGGTATACTTTATACTCACCCCCGCGCCCCCCCAAGAGTCAAAGTCAAAAACATTGCTCTCACTTTTGTGTCTTCTGTCTAGTGTCTTGAGTGTGAGGCTCTCTACTTGGGCGGTTGTGCATGTAGCAATTGGTCTTTGACTTTGTCTCTTGAGACACTTTTGAGAGAGAGCCGCCGAGCTCCCGAGTGAGTCCCGTGACTGAGGCGTGAGCCGTGGATCTCTGACTCCAGAGTGCGGGGAGCGAGAGAAGCAAAATATATGCACTTGGCACGCCACGCGACGCAATGCGCATCAACCGAATGCTACCGCCGCCGGCGCAGGCCCCCCCGCCTCCCGCTGCGGCTGGCCAGCACTGGTATCGCCGCTGCTCTCCGCCTCGCCCTCCCCCGCCATCCCCTCCCCCGCCATCCCCTCGCCCGTCCCCTCCCCGTCGTGTGGCATGAGCTCCTCGCGCCGGTCGTGCTGGTAAAAGGCGTGCGCGTCGGTGAGCATGCCGACGATGGTATCCCCGACCCTGCGAGGGGGGAGGGGCGCCTGAGGGCGAGATTTGCGGAGCGGAGGAGAAACGCATCGGGTGCGGCCTGCAGTTGATGAGGTCCTGCAGGGTGATGTAGCGCGGGTCTGCCGGCTTCACCATGTCGAAGATCTCGTCCTGAAGGTCAAAGGCAGGTGAGGGTGAGGGTGGGGGTGGGGGTGGGGGTGGGGGTGGGGGTGAGGGGGGGTGAGGGTCATGGTCAGGGTCATGGGTGATGGTCGTGGTCCGGGTCGACGCCTGCACGTCCGCCACCAGGCAGTTCGGCTCCTCACCCAGCTCGTCAAACTTCTCGAGGACCGCGCGGAAGAAGTAGGCGAGGTCCAGCCCGAGCAGCCGGCCTAGTACACAGTCTCACGCCATGCAGCGCGGAAGGAGTGCAGGCGGCGTCCAGCCCGAGCGGCCGGCCTGCACGGCGCAGGTCGAGCAGCTTGAAGAAGTAGGTGAGCGCCTCGGGCGTGCCCTTGTACGAGTGCGCGAGCACAAAGTCGAGGTACGACTTGTAGTCGAGCTCGCTCTGCGCGACGCCTGTTCACGGCCGGCGCTGTGAAGAGGCGCCGCCCACGGCTTGCGGTCGAGCTTGCTCTGGTGTCGCCGTCGTCGCTCTTGGTGCGGTACGTGTGGCACTCCTGCAGGTCGAGATCAGGTCGAGATCAGGTCGAGATCAGGTCGAGATCAGGTCGAGATCAGGTCGAGATCACCCACGAGGACTCCGAGGTGACTCCGAGGTGACTCCGAGTGACTCCGAGGTGCAAGTGCGGTGTGTGGTGCGTGGTGGCAATCCTGGAAGACCCGCTGCACGAACGGCGCTGTCAGCCCTCCTCCTGGCGGCGCGCCGCCGCGGAAGCGCATGAGCTCGCCGACAGAGAGCATGCCGTTCTGGTCCGCGTCGAGCTCGAGGTAGTCCGAGTAGAGCATCTCTGCGTACCTACGAAACACACGGCATCGGCATCACCTCGACACGTCCTCTGGCCGATGCAGCCCTGCAGTGCAGCGTCTCGCACTCAAGCGAGAACCAGTTCTGGCGCAGCTCCTCCTGGCCCAAGTCGCCTGCACAGCCACCAGACTCGTGAGAAGCACCCTCGGCCACCCTCGGCCACCCTCGGCCACCCTCCCCCTCGGCCGACCCATCTCGGCCCATCTCGGCAAGCCTCGCCTCTGCGCAGCTCGAGCAGTTCGTGCATGATCGGCGAGGACAGCATCTTTTGCAGCGAGATGCGGCCTCGCCTAGTCTCGGGCAATCTCGGGTGATCTCGCAGAGGAGAGCATTGGGGGTGGTGGCGACATGCGGCCGCGCCGGCGCGGGTCGAGGAAGAAGAAGAACTTTCGCACGGCAGTCACCTTGCACACAGGTGAGGAGAGCTCCTCGCGCAGCTCGGCTGTCTCTCGGTTGTCTCTCGGTTGTCTCTCGGTTGTCTCTCGGCTGTCTCTCGGCTGTCTCTCGGCTGTCTCTCGGCTGTCTCTCGTCGCCTTGTAGAAGGGGAAGAACTCCTCGCGTAGCTCGCGCAGCGCCGGCAGCTGCGGCAGCAGGTCCGACACCCACTGCTCCAGCTCTCGCTCGCCTGTCAACAAGGAGCTGCATCAGCCGCAACAAGAAATCTGCGCACTCGCCGCGGCTCCCGCTCCCGCTCGCCAAGCGTGCCATCGGTGGAGTGGTCGTAGATCGAGAACTCGATCCGCGTGCGCAGGATCGCGGTCTTGCTGCGCAGCCAGCAAAAGTAGTGTACGATCGACACCCGCCCCCACGGGTCATTCGGGAAGCGCAAAAAGTGCTCGGCGCCGAAAAAGTGCCGGCCGAGCCGCGCGGGCATGGCGTCCGCAACGCGGCAGAAGCCGGTGTAGTCGATGCGCTCGTCGAGCGGCGACGCGGGCGGCGACGCGTGCGCGCGCAGCAGCCGCCAGCACTCGTCCAGCTCCGCCGGCTCAAGCATGAGCGACAGCATGTGCTCGCGCAGCCGCCGGCGAGCGAGCTTGCCGACGCCCTCCTCGAGCGCGCGCCGCTGGTCGTCGGCAGAGCTGGCGGCACTCGCGCGCGCGCCACCGCCGCCGCCGCCCCGGTGGGCGCTCGTGCGCGGGGCGTGAGAGCGCTTGAGGTGGAAGCGCGGGATCTGCGCAAAGGTCGGGTCTCGACGCAGCTCGGCGGCCTCGCGCTCGCGCCAGATCCTCTCCGTCTCGGCCTGGACCTCGGCCTCAGCGGCCTCACGCGACTGCGCGGGCCGGCGCGTCGCGTAGCGCCGCAGCCGGTCGACGTCCGCCGCACAGAGGACCATCGGCTTGACTTTCAAACCTGCGCGAGCCCGACAGAGAGCTCTAACGCTACCCTGGTACTACCTAGGTACGGTAGAGCTCAAGCCTAAAGTCTGCCCGGGTTACTCAGGACACGATCCCGAGAGTGAGTAGAGCTCTAACCCACACGCACATGTATCTTGAGCACTTGAGCACTGGATAGGGTCGGTTCCGCAGGGTACGGGACCCCTCGATCGTCTCGCCCTCCCTCACTGGTGTGTTCATTGGGGGGGTCATAACAAACACGGTACAGGATCGAGGTGCACGCTGCCGAAGCAGTGTCGTCCCCCCTCTCCCCGACGGCGATGGCGGTGTGACCGATCGAGCTACAAGAGGAGCTTGTTCAGCAGGATCCGGGGAGGTCTGGCGCACTACCTCACTGGGCCTGAGACCGCCGGGACAGTACCCGTCACCGCCTCGGATTTGTGTGGAGTCGAACCACTCCGGGATGAGCAAGCTCATCGTTCTGAGTTGTGCTGGTTAATTTGTCAGAATTCCTGTCGTGCAAGAGGGGAGGGGGCTCTGACGGAGTGTGTGGCGGGATGTCTTCCCTCCTTTATTCTATTCCCGTTTACGACCCGACCGAGCGCCGCGGCCACTCCTGAAGTGTACGTGGTTCACTCGGAAAGAAAGGTGCGGTCCTCTCTGGAGGGGTGGGCGTTGGGCGTTGGTGCGATGGTGCCGGCTACGGCGGGCTGCTCGTTTTATTTATTACGGGGTGTGGACCCTGAGTTGACCAGGGGTTGTGCGCTGGGCCCTCCTGCTCGGCTCCAGCCGGTAGACAAGTCTTGTCATCAACAGAGTAGATGGATCTGACCTCGGGGCCGATGTGACCCAGCGCTGGTAGCGTGGTTTTACCTCCCCCCCATGGTCTCACAGTGCGTGCCGGCAGTCGCCGAGCAGTGTCGCTCACACAAGCCGCAGCACAAGTGACTGAGGGCCAGTGAGGGCGAGCCCATCGCTGTCACAGCTGTGGCAGCCGCACACAATAGGCTGTGTCAGCTGTGCAGAGTGTGTGAGCAGCACGGAGGAGCTGCTCTCCAGGCTTCTGTCGCAAAGAGCTGCATGCCACCGAAAGCGCTGTCGAGGTTCGCCGAGCGCGGCGCAGGTTGGAGGAAGCCGTCACCGACGAGCGCGTTGGACTTTTCACTCCGGACAAAGACGGGGACACAGCGGACGGTGCGGGGTGTGTCCCCGTCATAGCGGCGAGGCGCGGGACCGTCTGTGGCGACGTGGGTCGCGTCCTCCGATTTCCTCAACTCAGGGTCCCCTCCCTCCCCTCGATTAACTTTTTAGGGGAGATTAGGGGGAATACACACATAGAGAGAGAGACCCGACACGCCTCGCCTCCCCCTCTTTCACTATTCTCTTTCTGTTTCTCCCAGCTACCCCGCCCTCAGCTACCCCGCCCTTTCGAAAGCCACACGCGCCAACCCTCACGGCAGTTTGCCGCCGTCCACGCCGTGCTCGATCCCGTTCTCCTTGAGCAGCGCCGCCACCTCGCCCGCCTGCGGCGCCTGCTCGCCACGCGAGCACACGTCGATGTGCTTGATCGCGAACTGGGGGCCCGCCTACGGCGAGGCGCGGGGCGGGCCTGCCAGCGCGGCGGGGCGGCGGCGGCGCGGGGCGGTGGCGCGCCCACCGCAGTGCCGCACAGGAGGATCCCCTCCTCGGTGGGTGCGGCACGGAGGCCGAGCCGGTGGCTGAGAGGCACGCCGACGACGTCGTTCCAGCAGATCGCCTCCACCGCCTCCTCGAGCGCATCCTCGTTGCCGAACCCCTGCGAACGGCAGGAGAGCGGTGGCGGCGGGTGCGCACAGACTCGCGTCGCGGGGCTGTGACTACGCAGTCGAGCGGCGGCGGCGACTGTGGTGCCTTCGCGCACCTCTTGGTCGCCGAGGGTGATGACGTCGACACCTACGTCCGCCAGCTCGGCCGCAACGAGCTGCAGGACATTTGGGTCCGTCGAGCCGTGCTCCTCGCAGCCAAAGGCGTTGCTGATCAGCGCCCGAACCGGCATGTCTCTGGCCTTGGCCGCCTGCGCGATCACCACTGCCTCCGCCCGGCCCTCTACCTCGGTGCCCCGAGCAGCTAGCGTGAGCAGAACGCCGCCACTAGCAGGAAGGTCGTCCGCGCTGTCAACGCTAGCAAGCTCGGTGGCGGGCGCCGTGAGGTCGTACAGGCGCACCCACTCGTCCAGAGTGATGTGCCGACCAGACTGCGAATCGTAGAAGCTCGACGTCGACATCCAGCGCGACTCCCTCCCAGCCACGCTGCCACTGCGCGCGTGCGATCGCCGCAGCAATGCAGCCAGGGGGCGAGATTGCATCGCTCGGCCTCGCCCAGCCGCGCTTTGCCGACCGAATAGAGAATTCGAGCTTCAGCTCACACAAATCACAGTGGCCATCTAGAAGGGAACGACGCGACAGAGGAGGAAATGACAAGGGAGAGAACGACGAGAGTGGGACGACCGCGAGGTGGCATGAAGGTTGCAGCGAGAATCGGAGAGAGACTGCGAAGAGAGATAGGAAGAGGCAGACTCCCTAGGGTGTCGCCAGACGACGCAGGGCAGAAGACGGTGAGGCGGAGCAGACGCGCAGGGCGAGACGAGGGAGGGAGCAGGACTTTGCGGAGATCAGCAGGAGGATGTACGAAGAGATTAGGAGCAGCAGGGACCCGAGGGACCATGTGGAAGACGGCTAGTAGGCTAGTCCCCCAACGGGAGGACGACCCCGGCTAGTCGCCGACCACACCCACAAAGAACCCTGGTCCCTGCACAAAGATCGCAAGGGCGGGGGCCTGTTCCTTTTTACCCATCTCACAGTAGAGAGGTGTCCGTTTTTATTTATTTATTTAGGTCAGCCGGGACGTAGGAACTTTTAGGTAAAATGACAATAAGGAAGCGCTGGACCGATGCGCCAGTCAGCAGTCTTGAGCACTTGAGCACTTGATAGGGTCGATTCCGCATGGTACGGGACCCCTCCGATCGTCTTGCTTGGGATCACAGGAAGACGCACACACCTCCATCCACACCGCCCCGAACACCGCAGACTTGGGCAAAATGACAAGTGCGGGGCGCGCCGCAGGCGAAGAGAAAATTTGAGCGGGGCTCCTGTTCACACTCGTGTGTGGGCCCTTTCTAAAAAGAAAGAAAGAAACCGGACAACCAAGGGAGGGATGGGAGGACGGCACGCCGCCACCACACAGGGATTTTAAGGAGAGGGGTGTGGTGCGCTAGCCGTCGCCCACCCTTGGGCCCTTTCTTGGGGCCGCGCCCGGACTCAGGGCCGGTGCTTTGACGCAGTATATTGTACTTCGAGGTAGTATGAACTCAGAACGGCCCCCCGAGAGCGCCTCTTCGACGCCCACGGGTCCCAGGGGGTCGGAGGGGTTGCGAGAGGGCCTGGACTATTTTTTGTTTGAATCCCGGAGGCCGTTCGAACATATAACGTGCGTTCCACGTGCCCGTCCCCAGCAAGGACAACATGCTAGCCCAGCAGGCCGCTCTCACCGCCGCCCGCGGCGTAGGCAAGGCGGCAAAGGGTGGCAAGGGCGGCGGCAAGGGCGGTGGCAAGGGTTGTGGCCGTGTGGCGCACCAGACCCACTTTGCGCCGCCGCCCTCAACGCCCGATACTCGGTTGAGCCGGCGGAGCGACGGCGGCAGAGTTGCGGCCGCCGGCGACCTCACACGGCGTCGAGCGCCGTAGAGACGGCCCCGAGAGCCGCCGCCAGGTGTGCCACGACCGCGGTCGCGAGGCTCGTGGCGATGGATGCGCCAGATCCGCTTGCGCCGCCGCCCTCAACGCCCGATACTCGGTCAGAGCCGGCGGAGCGACGGCGGCGGAGTTGCGGCCGCTGGCGACCTCACACGGCGTCGAGCGCCGTAGAGACGGCCCCGAGAGCCGCCGCCAGGTGTGCCACGACCGCGGTCGCGAGGCTCGTGGCGATGGATGCGCCAGATCCGCTTGCGCCGCCGCCCTCAACGCCCGATACTCGATCAGAGCCGGCGGAGCGACGGCGGCGGAGTTGCGGCCGCCGGCGACCTTCCCCTCGACCACGCCGCCGACCCGTCGACAAGCACGTGCGGACTGCCATCGAGAAGAAGGAGACGGAGGGCGGCGCATCCGGAGCCCGCGGGCGCAGCGGGCGCGGGTCCGGGCGCGGGCGGGCGCGCGCGGGAACCCCGCCAGCGGAGGCGACAATGCCTCTGGCGGCTCTGCAGGCGGCGCGCGGCGCGCCCCTCGCCGGTCTCCCGCACGCTCCTGAGGGCCGAGAGGGCCGAGAGGCGTGGTCGGTGACCCGGGGGCATGGGCGGTGCGGCCCGCGCCGCGCGCGGGCGCGTGACAGCCCGTGAGTGCCGAGATCGGGTCCGTACTTCGACGTAGTATGGGCCCCCGGGGGCCCATCTACAGCAGCGGCGAAGTGAGCGTGTTTGTGGTGTTGGTGTGGCGTCTGAGCTTGGATCTGTGACTAAAGCCGGTTACCACTGATGGATCCCCACCCGAATAACACACAGTGAGCGCCCCAGCGCTTCACTACGCCCTCCGCGCGAAATCTCGCTAGTGCTGTGAGAAAGTATATTGTACTTTTGAGTAGTACGCGTCTGAACCACAGCGTGTCCCGACTCGACTGCCGGCGTCCCAGTCCGGGGCTGTTTCTCTTCTTATCCGTTACCATGTAGAGCAACGCCGAGGGCGGGCCCTTTCGGGCTCGGGCCGCCCTCTCGCCCGCACCTCTGCGGGGCTCGCACGTGGTAGCGGCGGTCTGCTCACGACAGTGAGTGGGCTCTTCACGCTATCCACTGCGCCGCGGCTACGCCGCGCCTTATCCAAGCCCAGGGCTTGGTTCGCCGATAACCGCATCTCGCTCTGCGCATCTCTGAGGCTACCCGCGCGCCGACTGCTACGCGCGCGGCGAGAGGCGCACCCCATCAGGGACAGGATTGAGGCCCCTGTACGAGCTCGGCAACGCCGCCGTCGTTGCCCTCCCGAGCCCTCAACACCGTGCTGCACATAGCGCAACCCGTTCTGCGCACATACCGCAGGGAGGAGTTTTCACTCAACCATCCGAGTTTCTCCTTCCTGCAGGGCGAGAGACATCGGCCTCTCTACTTCCAGGAGAACATCTACGCCACACGCTATCCCGACGGTCCACAACCCACACTGCAGTCGATCCAGCCCTCGCACTCCCCACTGGAGATCTAGCGAGGCCCCCCAGGCTGGGACAGGATTGGAGCCCCTGTGCTGCGTCTGTGGTGATATGTGGGGGACACTTTCTCCTCCCTATTCATGTCAGTGACTCGACTGCGTCGAGGGGGGGGACGTCTGAACCACAGCGTGTCCCGACTCGACTGCCGGCGTCCCAGTCCGGGGGTGTTTCTCTTCTTATCCGTTACCATGTAGAGCAACGCCGAGGGCGGGCCCTTTCGGGCTCGGGCCGCCCTCTCGCCCGCACCTCTGCGGGGCTCGCACGGTACGGGTACGGTTCCGAGACCGCGCCTTCGGCGCGCGCGCCGTGGTTTCTTAGATTTTTGCGGAAATCGCTTGGTAGAGTTTCTTAATGGTAAGGTTTCTCAATGCCCGCAACAGACTGTACAACAAATCTCTGAAATGTACGTTCTCTCTCGAAATGTACGACTTTTAGCTTACTGGGAGAAAAGAGTCACAAAAAATTCTTTGCACCGCATACCCAGGCCCTGGCCGGCATGCCGCGCGACGAGTTCCACTCGTTACGCAGGCTCGCCCTTCTTTTTCTGCTGCCGCTGCGACTGCTACTCGGGATGCTGCTCCTCTCCCGCGCCTGTCTTCCGACGCTCGCGCACCCAGCCGCCGCTCGGAACGATCGGCACGCCGACCAACTTTTGGCTCCTCCGGCAGCGTGGCGTGGTCGCGGTGGATGAGGACCGTCTCGTGATAGAGTATCTGAGCAGCCTGCGGGCGGGCGACGCCTCCGCCGCCGCTGGTCGAGTTTGAGGCGCCGGACACCGAGCGCACCCGTGTGCGGCCCGGCGGCGTGCGGGCGGCTGGGAGGCGGGACAAGGAGATTTCTGCTCCCGAGTGCGAGAGGCCCCGGAGCGGGAAGCTGTGGAGCCGGCTTGAGGGTGAAGCGGGTGAAGGAAGCGGACGCCGCGTGCGGCGTCGGCGCACGGGTGTGGGACGCCGGCGTCGGCCTCAGCTCATGGCTGCAACGACACTCGGAAAGCTGTGCTCGAGCTCGGTAGCGGCGTCGGGGTGGGAGGCATCAGCGCCGCGCTTGCCGGCGCGCGGCCCCGCCTGCCGAGATCTCCCGAGACCGTCACGAGATCTCCCGATCACGCGAGATTAGGCGCGGCGCACGTCACTCTCTCCGACCTCTGCGGCGATGAGGAGCGCTCCTCAAGTCTGGGCCGTGCCTCGCCGCCAACGCGCGCCGGAACGGCGTGTCCGAGAGTGCGGCGCTGTGAGAGGAGTGCTAGTCAGTACTCGTACAGCTTCGCCTTCCTCAGGCCGCTGTCAGGCGTGCCCGCGAGGATGGCATCGCTAGACTGGGACGAATGCCTGTCGGCAGACTTTGAGCCCGCGCGGAGGTGCCACCGAGATGCCAGCCGAGATACAGCCGAGATACAGCCGCGATACCTGACGCGCGGAATGCCCCTACCCCTACCCCTTCCCCTACCCCTACCCCTACCCCTAGCCCTACCCCTGGCCCTGGCCCTAGCCCTGACCCCTGGCCCCGTGGCCCTCCCCTACCCTTGTCCTGATCGGCTCAGACCTCGCCTAGCCGGGGAGCTGCTCTGGGGAGCTGCTTGCCGGCCCTCTGGGCAACTGTAACTGTCGCAAAGCACGTCGCGCCCGGCGGCGTCGCGCTCCTCATGTGCGTGTGCGGCGGCCGGAGATGGACTTCGAGGTGGTGCCCGCGGCGCTCGAGAGAGCTACGGCGGGGTGGCATGGCCCTTGAGGAGTGCGGCGTGATCCAGGGTGATGTCTGAGATGCGAGGCGAGCCGCTACAGCCCCTACACGCAACACGGCTATGCTCGGGTGCACGCGGCCACGGCCCACGGGTGTGCGGGGTGGCGGAGGTGCGGGGGCGGAGGACGTGTTCAGAGGTCGCTATCCTTTCTTGTTTTCATTAGAGAGCTCTTCAGAGCTATTCATGAAGAGGCTGCTGATGCTAACTGGCCGGGTGGACTCTGTCCACAAGCGAGAGCACGCTCTGTGTGCATTGCAATCGGAATCGCCCTCACCAGCGCGAGCGCGCCCCACCGTCAGCCGCCCAACACCCTCCCCCGACGCACATGACTCTTTACGCGCACGCCCTCTAAACCTCGGTGCCTTCCCGCAGGCGGCGGATCGTCGATCGCACCTGCGCAGCCTGTGGCGGGGCGGCCGGGGCGGCCAGGGGTGAGGGTGAGTGGGCGAGCGGAGCAGGCAGGCGGGAGAGAGGGGGGAGGGGGGGGTCGGGGGGTTTCCGAGCAAGCGCAGAGAGGTTGCGGCGTCGCGCAGGAGGGAGGGGGGGGGGGGGGGGGAACGGGACGTGCACCTGTGCAGTGTTGAGCGTGTACGCGCCGCCCGCAACAGTCTTCTTGCAGGCCTTGCAGTGCCAGATGCCGGTCGCCACGCGCTTGATCGAGTCCTTGCCACAGAAGACGCACGTGTACGTCGCGTGCTGCGAGATCTCCATCTTTTTGACAGTCTTCCTCAGCGAGGCGCCATACCGCACACCGTACTTGCCGGTGATGCCAGCCTTCTTGGTCCTCTTGTTCACCATGGCTGGACTGCGCGCGGGGCGGGCGGGGGACGGGGCACAGGTCGGACGAGTGTCGACTCGGCGAGAGTGGCACCCCCAGCGCCCTCGCTCGCGGCATCCCGCGGGCTGACGCTCGCGACGGCAAGACACGCCGCGCGATCGAGAGGGAGCGAGCGGTGGAGGGTCGAGCGGAGACACGCGGCGAGGCGAGGGGGCCGCGCGCTGTTCGTCTGCGGCGCCCCCTTGGCCCCGGCGTGCGGCAAGAGGAGTGAGAGCTGTCTGTGGAGGCGGACCTGAGGCACGCGGCGCAGTGCTTTTTCTTTTTCCCTCGGATGAAGAAATCTCTGCGAGGTGTGTGTGTCTTGTCCCTCCCTTGGGTTGTCCGTTTTCTTTCTTTCTTTCTTTTTCGCTCACGCCGGGGAAGTGACCAGCGAACTGCAGGTAGTAGGGAAGGCAGCTTCGATTGCCATACAGACATGGGTGCGAAACAACGACAAGACCAAGCAAGGCAAGGGCAGAGGAGCGGGAGAAGAACATAGGATGGATAAAGCGCCTGTTCACGGCATGGAGGGTGAGCCACGCCGAACGTACTGAACGTAGAGCCGAGCGGAAGGAAGCCGGGGATGACGACTCCGAGGAGGACGAAACACCAACCAGTGGAAATCCCGCCGTCAGCTGTCACCATAATACGCGGCTCATAAGTTTCTCCGAGACCTCGCGAGCGGCAGTTATTCACACCTCGGCAGTGTGGTTTGGGCAGGGGTGGTCAGTGTGGGTTTCACACCCGTGGAAGGTAGGGGATCGGGCAGGGCAGTTGTGCGGCAGTATGCGGGCGGGCAGGTAGTACAGTACGGCAGGGCAGGGCAGGGCAGTTGGGGTGATGGGGTCATAATTGCAGGGATGGGGATTTGGGATCTCAGGTGGTGAAAAAAAGGGTTTAAAGAAACAAAAGTTTTCAAAAGGGGCGCTAGTTACGCGGCGAGGGAAAAGGGGGCGATAATTGCTGTGAACATGGAATTTAGATAACAATCTCAATGAGATGTGTAAAGAGGACGGCCGACCGACGAAACACACGCGCGAGCTGGCGAGCTCATCTGTCGACATCTGCATCTCAATCGAATCTCAGGGGGCGAGGGGGGCGCCGTGTGTATAACGGTCGCGTGATACTACAGTTACAACTCTGGGTTAAAGTAACCTAAGTTCATCATAGCAGTCTCCCAGGTAAGGAGATTGCGGTCGTTTGGGAATACGCCTTGGCCCGGAAATGCAGTTTTAAGCCGTTGCGGTTGGCTGCGTGTTCTCTGTCTGCCTGGTCCGCTCTGGCTCTCTCACGGAAAACCGGCGAAGGTTTAGCCGCGCCACGTTACGAAACCTTCGGCGGAGTATCAGCGCCCTGAGAATTCGTTGGATGGTACGCGCCACGCGTGTATCCAGAGCGTGGTGTCACGTCGCGTTCGGGGCAGGATCTCTCGGGCGTCGATCCGCGCATGGTATCCTTCCCGGGTGCACCGGAGCCCACCCAAGGGGGCCCGGGAAGGGTCACGCTGGCGCTTAGACGGCCCCTCGCGGCGCCACGGCGGTACCTTCCGGTCCGCAGGTGTTATATAGCATAAACACCGTCCGTGCAGGGCTCCTAGGCCATCACTGGGTCCACAGTGGACGGACACACAGCCTCAGCCGGCCCGGCGGGCTCCCGACCAGAGCCCGTCCGGAGGCCACAAACGGACACTCTACCGACCTTTACACCCCTAGACAATCCACTCCGACTAGCATACGGTGTCGGCCCGACCGCCCTGCGGCCCCAGCTACCAGCTGGCGCCGCTCGGCCCGGCTGGAGGCGACTGGGGCGCCCAAAATCGCGGAACCGGCGACGTCCTCCGGCCAGCAGCCGGATCGGGCGTCCGACCCGCCCCCTCGGCGACCCTAGATGGTATCCCCGACCCCCGAGGCTTGGCACACCGCGCGAGGGGGGCAGCCCAGCCACCCTGCACCGCCCAGGCCGCCCTCTGCGAGCCCAGGCGCGCCGTAGAGAGTGCCGACGCGATGTCGACGATTTTGGCCTGCGAGACGGGGGCGAGGAGCGGTGTGAGGGCGCCATGTGCCCGGGCGACGGGCTAAGGGGCCGCTACACGGGCCGCAGAGCTCACCAGCGCCGGCACGGTGGCGCTGGTAGCGATGGTGCTGCTTGTGGCCGCCTTTGGCAGTACCTGACCGAGGGCTGACTCGCGAGGGTCCCCACGAGCAGGATTTTGGCCCCTTGGTTTACTGGAACAGCGACATAGAGAAGCCACCGGCTCCGAACCGCCAGCTCCGAAGTCGACCTCGCGTCGCGTCGCAGATCCGACACGAGTCTCCCTGACAGCAGTCGGGCTTGAGGTCGAAGTCGATGGATCCCTTTCTCGAGTTCTCCGAAGGCAGCGGTGGCACGGCAGCGGCGACCTCAGCCTCGCCAACCGAGAGCGCGTGTGCCACCATCCGGGCGCTCGAGGAGCTTCAGCCCTTTGAGCCGCTGGCCAAGAAGGGACAGCCGCAGCCCCGCCTGATTCGGCAGGTCGACACGCTCATGGCGCGGCACGCTCTGCACCAGCAGTGCATCGGCGAGCTCTCCGCGGTGGCGGGTGCGGCCGGCGAGGAGGCGAAGGGCCTGCCGTCGCTGCTGCAGGAGCTGGGAGGGTGGCACGACCGGCTCGTGCAGGAGATGGCGGCGCTGGTCGGAGAGGCGGTGCGGGAGGGCGAGCAGTCGATCGACGAGGCGCGCGCGCGCGCACGCCGCGCCGAGGCGGAGGCGGCGGCGCTGTCCGACGCCTCCGGTGAGCTCGGGCGGAGAGTGCAAGCTGCAGAGGAGGAGCGGACCAAGGCGGTGCGCGCCTCCCAGCTGGCGGCGGACGCGCTCGTGCGCGAGCGGCGCCGGGCGCAGGTGGCGGCGGCGGAGGCGGCGGCCGCCACCGCGCTGCTGCCGCAACGGCACCCGCCCGCCGGTCTCGCGTCGTCTCTGTCGGCGGCGGCGTCGGCGTCTTCGGCGGAGGCTGGCGAGGCGGCACGGGCGGAGGGGGAGGCGGCGGGGGGGGGGCGGGCGCTGACGCTCAAGGCGGCGCGCGAGTTCATCGACGAGCTGTGAACAGCGTCTCTTCACACCTCCTGCTGTGAATAGGCGGCGCGTGAGTTCATCGACGAGCTCTACGCCTCCAAGGCGCGGCACGACGAGCGGTGTGCGCAGGACGCCAAGCTGCTGCGCGAGACGGTGGAGCAGCACCTGTACTCGTACCTCAACACGAAGTACGGCCTCAAGCAGCTCATCACACGCGACGTGGACGCCTGTCTGGACGCGGTGCGCCGCTTCTCTGCTGAGGACAACGACGTCGCCACCTTCGGCGCCATCCTGCGCAACGAGGAAGACGACGCCCCCCTTCCGCCTCCCTTCCGCCTCCGTGCGGCGTCCGTATCTCGGCTCGACCTCGGCTCTCTCTCTCTCGGCTCTCAGGTAGACGAGCCCTTCCGCCTCGTGCAGCGGCAGCTCAAAGAGACGGTGCGCGCGCTGCTGACGGCGCACCTCAAGGGGAGGCACCCGCACAAGTCGGACGCACAGGTGGGGAGCGCGGTGCTCGCAACGGCGCGGCAGTCCCTGCTCACGCCCTCGCCTGTCTCGCGGCCTCCGCAGGTTGCGAGCTCAGTCCTCGCAAAGACGCGCGGCGTGGTGCAGGAGGAGGAGTGGAGGGACGTTGTGCTGTACATGCACGCGCCAACGGACTCGGCACCGACACGTGGCAGGACATGTCCACGACACGTCCCCGGCCCCTCAGGTACGCGCCCGAGGACGCGGCCCTCCTCCTCTCGAGGCTAGCGCAGAAGGAGTCCGCACTTCGCTACGCGCCGAGCGCGGAAGCTCTTCTCTTGAGCGGTGCGTGTCTGTGTCAGGCGGCCTCCCTCGCCGCAGACTCACCGCCCCGCGGGGGAGGAGGAGGGGCAGCGGGGGGGGGAGCGCGACCCCGCCGCAGCGCGCCTCGCTCTCGGCGGGAGAGCGACGGCGGGGCGGCTGCGAGGCGAGCGAGCGGGCCGGGGCAGAACGCGGCACCGCTGCGGAGTGAACCTGCTCGGGACCTTGCAAACAGGCGGGCCGGCAGGCCCCTGCCGTACAAGGCGCTGCTGCAGGTGTCCCTCCCCTCTCAGCTCTCGTCTTCCTGGACACCCCTTCTCGGAGCCGTCTCGGAGCCGTCTCGGAACTTTCTCGGAAGCTTCTCGCAGGTGCTGCTCGACTTTCAGCTCGACGGCCACCGCCAGTTCCTGGAGCACTTTGTCGTCCTCTTCCGCTCCCTCGACACCGCCGGCAGAAGAGAGTGTCGGCGAGCCCTCTCTCCTGTCTCCTTCTCGGAGCCTTCCCGGAACCTTCCTGTAGGCCGCGGAGTGCTCGACGAGGATGCGTACCGCGAACCAGATGCGGGGACACGCCCCCACACTCCAACTAGCGTTCGCTGAGACACCCGTCGTCTCTCGGCTGTCTGCTTCACGCGATGCGACGAAGCCATGCGCGGGAGGCGATGCCGTGCGTCCAAACATGAATGTGTTCGACATAGGTTCCGCATGCTGGTCCGCGCGATCGCGCCGGCCAAGAGCGAGGGCGCGGTGGAGGAGCTTCTGCTCGCGACCGATCCGCACGACCACAAGCGGTTCACCTTCTCGGATTGCGTCGTGGCGCTCAGCCAGGACCTCGTCGCCCTGCTCGCAGCGCCCTCATTGTAGGCGCTCACACATGATGTGCATGCACAAACCGGGGAGTGTGCGCAGGCGGAGTACCGCACTGGCGCAGGGTACCATCCTCTTAAATTTTGACATGACTCATGTGTGTCCAACTCTACCATGAGTTGCCGCGGGGCGCGGCATTGGTGTCCATTGAGCGAGCGAATATATAAATTATATATAAATAAATAAAACGGACACCTCTACTAGCCACGTAGGAAGGAGAGATGGGGCATTTGGGGGGGGGGGGGGGGGCTCAGCCGTGCAAAAAGCATTAGTTAATAATAGTAAGGAAGAAATATTGCTCGGCCGTCCATGAAGTCCGTCTCGATCTGGAGGAGACGGGTCAACCCCGTGAGGACCAGATCAGGTTCGCATTGTCGTAGCCGGAGGGGATGTTGACCTTTAGCTCTTGGGGCCACCTTTCCGCTTTGGTTTTCCCCCCCCTGACCACTCGGGCAACTTTTACCAAATGCCAAAGTTAACCATTCGGGCAACTTCGATTGCATTTTACCACTCGGGCAACTCGATGAAACGGGCGGACGGAAAACGCGTTTGCGGCAGCTCGCCCGAGAGCTATGCATGAAGCGGCCGGCGCGCCACCGCAGCTCACCGATGGAGCTTGCGGAGCGGCTCAATCCACTGGCGCAGCAGCATCGCGACCCATTCTCCAAGCACGGCCTCTGGCGTTGCGATTGCACAGAGAGCGAGCAATAGTCGACAAATGCACTGATCTGTGTGCAGCGGAACTCCATGGCGGTCGCGCCCAGCGAAGGGACGACCGCAGGCCTCGGATGCTCGCCCGGGAGCGGACCCACCGTGCGAGTTGCAGCCCCGGAGATGGCCGACCCAGCTCACCCCCAGAACCCAGCCCTAGCTTGGGATGTCCGTTGTATTTATACACTGGGCACGGGACTGGCGCGCACTGGCACTAACACAGGTACACCACTGGAGCCGCAAAGAAGTTTACAACGAAACTCCCTCGGACGACACTAGGCACCATCCCTCCCTTGGGGTGTCTGTTTTCTTTCTTTCTTTACACTAGGCACGGGACTGAATTTCATATTGTAAAACGAGAGGCTAAACCGATTTCTCCGTCTACGACTGTAGAGGGCACTTGGAGCACTTGGAGTGCAGTCGGTAACCTCACTCACTCACACACATCAAACAACAAACGGCTCGGAGCTCGGGGCCGCTCAAATCTACTATGCCTCACATTGTCGCCCGCTTCCTGGCTCGGAGCTCAGACGAGCTCAAACTTGGCCTCCGCGACGAGTGGAGCTCGGACGAGCTCAAACTTGTTGCCCCGGGCCGCCCCGGCTTCTTGGCACTTGGAGTGCGGTCGGCAACCCAGGGCTTCTTCGCTCCAACAACTGCTGCATCGCGCGACCCATGCGACACAGCAGGCTGCTCCTGGGCCTCGAAGCTGCTGCGCTGTTGGGCTCGGCAGGCCCGAGTGAAGTGCCCGAGACGTTCGGAGATCACGCCTCGTGCTGATTGTCTACCGCCGCGTGGCTGTGCGAGATCTAGACGTGCACACCCCGCACGCCACTCGGCTGTGCTTGCGCAGCAGACGGCGTGGGCGGCTGCGCAGGCCCCTGGCCGCGGAGGAGGAGGCTGGCCCGTCTGGCGGTGTGCTGGCGGTTGGAAGTAAGAGGGAGAGGGAGAGGGAGAGGGAGAGGGAGAGAGAGAGAGAGAGGGAGAGAGGGAGAGGGAGAGGGAGAGGGAGAGGGAGAGGGAGAGGGAGAGGGAGAGGGAGAGGAGAGAGTGAGCGGAGAGATGGAGAGGAGAGTCAGAGGGAGAGTCAGAGGGAGACTTAGAGAGAGAGGGAGAGGGAGAGTTAGAGTGAGAGGGAGAGTAAGAGGGAGAGGGAGAGAGAGGGTGAGAGGAGAGAGAGTAAGAGGAAGAGGGAGAGGGAGAGGGAGAGGGAGAGGGAGAGTTAGAGTGAGAGGAGAGGGAGTAGCGGAGAGGGAGAGGGAGAGGGAGAGGGAGAGGGAGAGGGAGAGGAGAGAGTGGGAGGAGAAAGAGTAAGAGGGAAAGGAGAGAGTGATACGGAGAGTAGAGTAAGAGGGAGAGGGAGGGAGGGAGAGTAGAGAGAGTAAGAGTGAGAGTGAGAGGAGAGATAGTCAGAGGGAGAGGAGAGAGGGATAGCAGAGGGAGAGGGAGGGAGAGGGAGAGGGAGAGGGAGAGTAGAGAGAGTAAGAGGGAGAGGAGAGAGGGAGAGGAGAGGGAGAGTGATAGGGAGAGTAAGAGGGAGAGGAGAGAGGGAGAGGAGAGGGAGAGTGATAGGGAGAGTAAGAGGGAGAGGGAGAGTAAGAGGGAGAGAGGAGAGGGAGAGTGAGAGGAGAGAGGGTAAGAGGTAGAGGGAGAGAGGAGAGAGGAGAGGGAGAGGGAGAGGGAGTAAGAGGGAGAGGAGAGAGTTACTAGTAGAGGGAGAGGAGAGAGGGAGAGGAGAGAGGGAGAGGGAGAGTTATAGTGAGAGGGAGAGGGAGAGGGAGAGGGAGAGGAGAGAGAGAGCAGAGGGAGAGGGAGAGGAGAGGAAGAGGGAGAGGGAGAAGAGGGAGAGGGAGAGGGAGAGGGAGAGGGAGAGTAAGAGAGAGAGGGAGAGGGAGAGAAAGAGGGAGAGAAAGAGGGAGAGTGAGAATAGAGAGAGTGAGAGGGAGAGTAAGAGGGAGAGGGAGAGGGAGAGGGAGAGGGAGAGCTCGCCCTCCACGCGGCGCACCATTGGGGGCGCTGCGGACTATTAGGCCTCGTCGCACATCGCGCGCATTCTGGATTGTCTTATTTATCTGAGATTAAAATATCCATTTGAAAATGCTTGCCACATCTCAGGGATGGCGACGCCAATTCAGCCATCCTGAGATGCAGCGCCCTCCGGCCAGCATCTCAGGATGTAATGGCTCAATCAGGGATGTCGTGGACATCTTTGGTTGCCTCAGGCATCCCAAGATGCATGAAGCAATTCAGGATGCGCGAAGCAATTCAGGATGCGCGCGCATCCTGAATTGCTTCATGCATCTTGGGATGCTCGAGGCAATCTCAATTAAAATGGAGATCGTATCGGGCAATTTGAGATGCCGGAGCATTTCAAATTGCGGGTTCCCCGCCCCTGACGGTGTCAGGTCACAGCCGCACCGCACTCCGCGCACCGACAGTGCAGCCGCGAGCTGGATCGGAGCCGCGCCCCGCGCCCGCGCCCGCGCCTCCCTCTCAACGAAGAACAGATTTACACCCCTGAAGTAGTGGGCTGGATGGCCAACCCTGTACACTACAAAAAAACAGCTTCCCGCCGGCGCGCTCCTCGCTAGCCGCGGCCAAAGGTGTACTCGCGCGGCGAGATGGCTGTCCGTGGCCTCGGTGCTGGCGGCGGCCTCCCTCCCCCCACCCGCGTGCGGGGCCCGAGCGAAGCGTCGGCGGTGGTCGGCCGCGCCTCTGGCGCCCTGGTCCGCGCCGAGCCGGGCCGCCGGCCGCCGGCGCGTGCGCTTGACGGCCTGCTCGACGGCGCTCCCGCAGCCTGGCCAAGCGCCTGCGGGCCGGGCCGGTGCCAAGTGGTGGCGCTGGACTGGTCGTTGTAGTAGTAGACTGCTCCGCTGGACGGGTCCCGCGCCTCGTGCCAGTGCGGCGGCAGCGGCG
>NW_005201240.1:137905-153036 GCF_000372725.1 Emiliania huxleyi CCMP1516 | reverse complement strand
GCGCGCTGGCCAGCTCAGCGAGGATCGACTGCTGCTCGCGCCACAGCACCGCCGACTCCTCCGAGATTGCCGCCAGCTCGTCCGCCTCCATGTTGTCGAGCTGCACGTACGCGGCGTGCACCTCGGGGCTCGCGCGAGGCACGTCCTGCCGCCTGCGCCGCGAGGCCGCCGGCGTCAGGGGCGCCAGCGTCAGGGGCGGGAAGGCGCGGTCTCGTGCAGCGTGCTCGCGGCGCCGCGGGAGTGCGAGGGATGCGAGCACAGCTGCAGACGTGTCCTCTCGAGTGCCCGCCACAGCGCACGACACCCACCCTCCGCATCTACTCCTGACGCCTTGCCACCAAGTCGTCGAGGGCGCGCCGCACACCCGCCATCGACACCTATTCACAGCAGGAGGTGTGAAGAGACGCTGTTCACAGCTCGTCGATGAACTCGCACGCCCGCCACCGACACCTCGATCTCGCACCCACCGCCGCCGCCGCGGCCTCCCCCCCTGCCGCCGCCGCCCCTGCCGCCGCCGCTCATCCCTCCGCGCCCGCCGCCCTCTCCGACACCCTCCAAGCCCCTCCGCTCCCCCGGCCCTCCCTGCCCCTCCCCACTGCCAGCCGCGCCTCGCCCCTGCGCAGCGTCGGCCGCCTCCCGCTCCCTCCGGCCATGCCGCCTGCCCGCCCCCTGCGCCGGGCGCGGCTGCGGCGCCGGTGCGGCGCCGGGCGGCGTCATCCCCTGTGAAGGGCAGGGGAGGGGCGTCGGTGGAAGAGACTGCAAGGGGGCTTCGGCTCCCGTGGCGGGTTGGCGCGGGTGTTGGGTGTGGCGGTGCGGCGGGTGTTGTGTGTGTGTGTGTGTGTGTGTGTGTGTGTGTGTGTGTTGGTTGTGTGACTGGGTGTGCGAGTCGGAAGGTTCTCGGAAGGTTCGCCTGCGCCAGGTGGACGAGGGTGCCTTGCAGCTCGCGCAGCACCGCAACCTGCTCCTGCAGCGGGTTGTGCTCCCCCTCCTGCCGCTGCGGCACCTGCGGCGGCGTCATCTCGGGTCACCTGGCTGAGCTCGGCTGATACTCGGGTGAGCTCGGGCGATCTCGGCTGACCTCGGCGCGATCTCGGGTGATCTCGGACGATCTCGGGTGATCTCGGACGATCTCGGGTGATCTCGGACGATCTCGGGTGATCTCGGACGATCTCGGGTGATCTCGGACGATCTCGGGTGCTCTCGGACGATCTGCGGCGCCTGCGGCGGCGTCATCTGCTTTGCGCGGTTTGCGTACTTGAGCGTGTTGAGCGTCTCCTCGTACCTGCCCACAGCAGTTAATTAACAGCTAATTCACAGCTAATTAAGAGATAATTAAGTCTCCTCGTACCTGCCCACAGCCAGAGCCGTGAAGAGACGCTGTCCACGCGAGGGCGTTGAGGGTCTCGTCTCACTGGTCCGACGACGGAGAGACAGCGCAGAGCATCGCGGCGACAGACGTGCCCGAGAGCGAGTCCTGACGAGGGAAGACGCTCGCGTGGGGGGGGCGAGCGGCCGCAGCCAGAAGGCGGGGTGCGTTGCAGGACGCTCCTTGAGGAGGCGAGTCAGCTTAATTAACAGTTAATTAACAGCTAATTGAGAGATATTGCAGGAGTTGCTCCTTGAGTAGGCGAGTCAGCTTCGAGTCGCGGTACGGCACGTGCGCGCCTATGCACCGCCCATGCCGTCTCACACCTCTCGATGCGCCGAGTCGTGGGGACGGGTCGTGCGCCGCGCGCGCCTGTGCACAGAAGCACTGTCTGGCCGCTGCTCGGCTGTCTCTAGTCGCAAGAGGACGGCGCGCGCCCTTGCGCGTGCGGTCGGCGAGGGCGTTGATGCAGTTGGCAAGGGAGAGGAGGGAGCGGTTGATGTTGCGCCCCTCCACGAGCCGCTGCCCGCGGTTGTCGGTCTTGTACGCTCTCTCGGAGCCGGCGAGGTCGATGAGCGACATCTTGGCGAGGCGCCGCTTGGAGCCGCCTCCCTCTCCGTACCGCTGCACGGCCTTGACGGTGACCTGGAGGACGGCGTGCGAGCGGGAGGAGACCTCGTTGCAGTTGGTCGCCTCGGTCGTGCGGTAGACCGAGCCACGCTGCATGTGCTCCATGATCTCGGCGGCCGACCCGACGGCGAGCTCGACGGCGCCCTGGATGTGCGTGCCGTGCTTGGCGTCCTCCCTCACCTCGAGAGAAGAAGAAGGAGAAGATATGTGAGAGTCAGGTGCAGATTTAGGTGCCGTGCCTCGCGTCCTCCCTCACCTCGAGGTCTGCCTGTGAGTCCGGGTTGAGCAGGTCCTTGACCTAAACAATATCAATTCGAACCTCATTTAAAGAAGATGAAGACTCCGGGCTGAGCAGGCCCTTGACCTTCTCGTTGTAGATCTCGACGTACGAGACGCCGAACTTGTAGTCGAAGTCGTCGTCCCGCAGCGCCGCCGCCATCAACTCCTCCACTGCCTCCGGCATCACGCCCGGCTCCTGCGGTGCGGGAGAGAGAGAGAGAGAGAGAGAGAGAGAGAGAGAGAGAGAGAGAGAGAGAGAGAGAGAGAGAGAGAGATAGAGAGAGAGAGAGAGAGAGAGTGAGAGAGAGAGAGAGAGAGAGAGGTGTGGGAGGTTGGACGAGCGGGAACTTCTTCCTCTCTTCTACTATTGCAGGCCTGCGGCTGGCCGAGCATCGTGTGCGTCTTGCCGGAGCCCGTCGCGCCGTATGCAAAGCAGGCGCCGTTGTAGCCGTCGATCACGGCGGTGACGACGCGCCGCACCAGCCGCGCGTACACCTCGCTCGAGCCGCTCTCTGGGCCGAACGCCGCGTCAAACTGGTACGCGTGGTCGTTGAACTGCTGCAGCCGGAGGTAGTCGCGGCCGCCCATCTTCTCGTCCGGGTCGCGCGCGAAGACCTTGTTGCCCTCTGTGACGGACAGGCAGTCCACCGCGCCTCGGGCCGACTCGGCCGCCGAGAGCGGCCTCACGCGCACGCCAACCATGAGACGGTGGTCGTCTGGCCCGCGAGGCGACGACGCCTCGTCGATCGCAGGCGCCGCACGCACGCCCGGCCGGCTGGCGCTGCTGCGAGGGCGAGTGCGCGGCTTGCTCATCTTCAACGCTGCCCCAAAAGAAGAAAGCCGTCGGCTACATGTACATGTAGATGTAGCCCAACAAGTCAGCAGTGCAGCTTCGGGTATTTTCGAGCCGCAATCAATGTGCTAAAAAAGAAATGTGCGCGGCTGAAACCGACACCGGTGAACGGATGGGCCGTGGGAACACACACATTATGCCCGGCTCCAGCAGCCTGCAGCCCGACCAGAACGCTCGCCTGCGAGAGATCTTCGACGCTCTCGGCGACCAGGCGACCGCGCGCGCTGGCCGTGCCTCTGCCGCCACGCATCTAGGCAATCAGGCTCCACCCGCTCCTGTAGGTGGGAGGCCTGATTGGCATTGACGGGGTTGGGACCGCGCTCCAGCTCTTTGGCCTCGAGCTTCCCCCGGAGGAGGCGGATTCGCTGCCCCGCACAAGCCTTTACCCGATTGCCTCTGACCTCAGCTGCTGCGTTGCAGGTGGCTGACCTCGTGACGGCGATTGCACCCACGCTCCGTGCGCTGCCGCTAGTCACTATCTCGCAGACCCACGACCCTGCAGCTGCTCCTGACTCCCGCCGAATGTTCAGGCAAGCTGCGATTTGAGGAGTTTGTGCACACCATTCTCACACAGCCGACACCGGGCACTTCTAGCGAGGAGGAGATCGCGGCTATCTATGACCTGTTTTCGCAGCAAGGAGTCGTCACGGCTACGTCCGTGCAGGCTGCTATGGAGGCTCTCAGCCAGCCGGTGCCGCCGCAGCGCACCCCCGCTGCACACCATAGCACACACGATAGCGTCTGGGCCTTGGGACAGGTCTCGGCTTTGCTCGCTACCGACATCGTTCGCGAGGCTGACCTCGACGAGGACGGGGTCGTCAGCCGCGACGACTTTAGCCAAGCAGCTTTGCAGTGATGTGTTGGTCAGAGTCAGTGGTTTGGGGTGCTTTCTCTACAGCGGTACCGACAGCGTGCCAGCTACCGCACACGCATATGAAAGTGGAGTGTTTGAGCGTGCCGTTGAACATATGCAAAATATATACAAGAGAGATATTATACACAGTACGACACACCCCCCGTGTGACACGTGAACGAGCGGGGCACACGCCGACACGCGACACGCGCCTCGCGGCCCCCCCCGGCAGCGTGCTGCTGGCGCGCGCGCACACACCTTCCGCTTCCTCTGGCAGGCGTGGAGACGCGAGGGTTGCCCCCCCTTGCCCCACCACCTCGTGTGTGTGGAGAAGTTTACCTTACCTTACCTTACCTCTGGCAGGGACGACCTGGCAAGCCCGCATCGTCGGTGCACCCTCCTTCGCCCTGGCGAGACGTGCAGGCAGCGGGCTGCCAGAGCTGGCAGAGGCAGAGCGGGTGAGACCGCTGGGCGCAGCACGAACGAGAGCCCGCCCAATTTTTCTCTTTTTTCTCTTCGTATTGAGAGGGCCTTTTGTTTTTAATCGGATGATCCCTCATCGGATATCAGGACAGAAAGCACCCTAAACGGCACGCCGCCACCACAGCACACAGGGTCACAGCTCCGTCAGTGCTCAGTCTCACACAGGCGACAGGGTCAGGGAGAGAGACGTGTACGGGCTACGGCTTTTTTCAAATGCCGTATCAAAATTCTTTTACTTTTTTGGTGTAGAGCCGTACCTGTGCGGTGTGTTAGTGCCAGTGCGCGCCCGTAAAGAGAAAGAAACAAAACAGAGAACGTCTGCGCCTCTCCTCGACACAAGTGCACTGTGGCACACATCCAGCCTGCGCGCACCTGCCCCGGGCCAGCACAGAGCACAATATTCACAACACAAGTCCCGGGAAGAGTCGGTCCGCGCCTTGGCAGCGCCGCTCGGACGAAGCGCATGCCACCGCGCCACACGTTGCAGACCACTCTTCAACCCCCACCCTCACGCCCACAGACGGTCAAGACAGACGACAGCCCCTCCTTCCGACGAGGCACACTCCATGCCAGCCGCGAGGGCCCCACAAGCCTAGTCCTCCTTCTTGTCTGCCGCTGCACTGCCGCCTCCGCCTCGACTCCCCTCTCCTCCCTCTCCTCCCCCTCCCCCGCCCCCGCCCCCACCCCCGCCGCCGCCGCCGCCGCCGCCCTTGCCCAGCTCCTTGCCCAGCTCCTTGCTCAGCTCCTTGCGCAAGCTCGGCCGAGGCGGAGGCGCCTCGAGCATCTGCAAGGCGGCGGCACGCCTCGCGGCGGCGTCGCCCTCGAACTGCTTGCGGTACGCCTTAGAGAAGACCTCGATGTAGTACGAGGAGCCGTTCCAGACGCAGGCGAGGTAGATGCCGAGGAGGTAGGCGAGGTGCAGCCAGTAGTGCGACCAGAGGAGCGGGACCGGCAGCAGCGCGACGCACGTGTAGAGCAGCTGCACCGCGATGAAGATGAGCTTGGTCTTCCAGCGGTCCGCGTCGAACATCTCGCCCGGCCGCATCACGCCGACGGAGCGGAGCACGTCGTGCGTCACGCGGGTGAGGCCGCTGTAGTCGCCGTTGGAGCCGGGGCTGGTGAGCCAGCGTATCGACGTCATCAGTGCAGGGTCATCGTGCAGTGCGCGTGCGAAGAGCGCCTCCGTGACCAGGACGTAGAAGAGCTGCCAGGCGCCATACGAGAGGACGCCGAGCCGCATCGTCGTCCACGCGGAGATGGAGTCCGGCAGCTCGAGCCCGGCGGGCGGGTACCAGCGCGTGCAGAAGAGCAGCAGGGCGGGCAGCGCGTGGATGAAGACCGACGTGATCTTGTCGAGGGAGTGGAAGACGAGCGAGTTGCGCCACGTGATGATGGCGAGGGCGAGCGGTCCCGAGGCGTGCGCGAAGTTGGCAACGACGAGCGGCTGCAGCTGCGGGTAGGCGAGAACCTGCACAAGGCAGGAGACGTTGGCCATGTAGCAGAAGTCGATGAGAAAGTAGTGCCAGCGCAGGCGGGAGTAGATCCACAGCCGCAGCCCCAGCAGCGGCAGGATGAAGCCGACGTACCACCACGCAAAGCTCCGCGGCCGGACCAGGATGGCAAACTCGATCGCCGCGACTCCGACGACGCCGAGCATGAACGAAACCTTGTCGCGCAGCCGGACGATCGGCGGCTCCTCCATCCGCGCCCGGATGTGGTCGCGGATCTTCCGGTCCTGGTCGCCCGTCATCTGCTTCCGTATCCTCCTGCGGAACGCCTCCTCTTGCTTTTTGACGACAGAGGGCAGACGCGCGCGCCTCGTGACGAGCTCACGAAGCGCCTCTCGCCGCGCGCGCATGGCGCGCAGGCTGCCCGTCACGTAGGCGGGGTTGCTCTCGCGAGCGACCATCAGATGCTCGCCCGTGAGCACGGCTGTCGTCGCCTGTCCTTTCTCGACTGTCTGTTGTGCGTCTTGGGACCGCGCGGTTTGCGAGCGGCTGCTAGCAACAGGCGCGATGGGGAAAAGGCTGGCGAGTACAGGCCACGCCTGCATTCACAGCACAAGCCCTCGCCGGGGGCTCGAGCATGCGCAGCGAAAAGCAGGCGTGCGGCATGCGGAGCTCCCCACCGGCGGCGGGCTTGAAGACACTGAGCCGAGCGAAAAGGAATTCAAGAATAAAAACTCCGGGGAACTAAATTCGGAAGGCGCGGTATGGTCGCGGTGCTCTCCCCGCGACTCCCCCGACGGCAGAAATGCTCGTCACCTGCCGGCCGAGCGGCTCGCCGCGCTACACGACCGACCAGATGGTTGAGCGCGCCGCCACCATCGCCCACTCGCCCGACGGCTTCCTGGCCCTCTGTCTGGAAAGAACTGGCACTCTCCGCCTCCAAGAAGAAGGAGGAAGAAATCCTGCAGAAATTGTTTTTCAGCACAGCGGCTAGTGCGACCCCCCAGAGCAACCGAGGTTCTCGAGGTGGATATCCTTTGGCCGCGTTGGGTAGCGAGGATTGGTGTGACGCGATCCACGCAGGCGTGTTGGCCGACCGTCAGTGCACGGAGTTGCCCCTTCTCCGACTGCCCCGGCTAGTTCCCGAGGTCGTCGGGTGTGACCCCTGCGTCCCCCGAGACCTAGCGCGGGTGGGTTGGAGGGGGCTCGCTGCAAGGAAGGGCGGTGTAAGAAGCCGATCCCCGTAGTCCGCCCCACTCCTCCCCATCGGGCCGCATAAGGTTATCATAAGCGGCCGCGCCTCGCAGATTCTGCCGCCTCTACTCGCCGAAATTTGATATGAAACAAGAAGGGAACACACACATGACGCCGCACACACACACGCACCCCGCACCGCACCCCTCTCCCCGCGCCCTAAGCCCTTTCCGTTTTGGGGAAAGATAAGAAAAAAGAAACAATTAAACGCGGCCGCACAGCGGCTAGTGCGACCACCCACTCACCGAGGCGAGCTTCTCCGAGAGCTCATGAGCTCTTGGTACACGCCCTCGTCGACTGACCCTCACCGAATATCAACATCGCACCCCGGCCTTTTGACCGCGATCTCACCGCCGCTGTCTCGTTGCCCTCCCGGCGGCCGGCGCAGGCGCCTCGACCAACGATCATGCCCGCCACCACCGACCAGCTCCTCGTCTTCAGCGACGCGAGCGAGAGCGAGAACGACGGGTGGGAGCCTCCCGCGGCCCGCAAGAAGCCCGCGCCGGCCCGCAAGAGCGCTCCCGGCAAGAGCGCAATCGCCAAGTCCGCCAAGACGAGCGGCGTGCGTCGGCCACAGCGGCGTGTGGCGGTGGCCGCGAGTGCGTCGAGCGACGAGGAGGACTCGGCCTCGCAGGACTCGGTCGCGAGCGGTGACACCGGCGCCCTGCCGCCCCGCCGCCCCTCACCTCCCAAGGCACAGCGCCACTCCATTCCTGACGCGCGCCCTCGCCCGCGGCGTGCGCAGACGGCGGGGTCGACGCCGCGTTCCAGGTCCTCATGCGCAAGCTCGAGTCGCAGCAGAAGAAGGAGGGGGAGAAGGCGCGGCGCAAGGCCGACGCCGAGTTTGAAGCGATCCGCGCGGCCAAGTACGACGAGGCGGATGCAGATATCCGCGAGTTGAAGGGTGATCGCCGCGCCCGCGGCCCCACGCGCGCCACGCGCCACTCACCCGTGCATGAGCCACCTGCCCACAGATGAGTTTGCTGCGAAGGCGAGCCGTGTGAGGAGCGTGCTCAAGCAGTGCCAAAAGGAGATCGAGAGGGCCAACGAGCTGGAGGAGAAGAGCATCCGCGAATATCGAAACCAGGCGGCGCACACGCTCAAGGAGTTCGAGGGGCATCTGCGCGTGATCGAAGAAAAGAAGGCGAGCGTCACAAACCTGATCAACACGGTGTGCACCAATCACAAGAAGAAGGTGGAGACGACGGTGGTGCGCGCAACGAGGAGCATCACCGCGGCGCGCAAGTTGCGCTTGGACGATCGTCTCGCTCCCGTTCGTTCGGTCCTTGCGAATGTTGTCAAGAACCTCACTCAGGACCTGGCGAAGCTGTCTTGAGCCGCACGAGACACGCCCGAGGGCAGCGCGCCTCGTGCTGCCTCCAAATGTGCACCGGACTCTGAGACGGGACGGAGAGAGTGCGCGCGAAGTGGCTTCTCGGACTCGCGCCACCCCAGAGACTGAGTACGGCGCCCCATTGCGCCACGAAGAGCTGACTCTCTCGTGTCGATTTGTATCCGAAGCTTGAAGAGCGCCACTGTCCGCGCCGGCTTGTTTGCGACACGCTTGGAGCGCGGCGCTCCATCCTCTCCTGCGATCTGCGCGGCGGGGTGGACCGGTGTTTTGGCGCTTTTGCGTTTTGCATGGAGCCCATGGTTTTGGCGCTTTTGCTCATGTCCCACCCACGCCAAGGAATGATTAAGCGGAGTGATTACACAAGAGGAGCAGCGCCGAAATGGATCACGGCACGATCTTTATACACACAGCACGGCACATCAGCTTGAGTATTGCGAGCTATCCCGCGCTGAGCTGCGCTTGCTTCGTTAGGCGACTCAGCCCGCTGACCCGGGTCTGATCTCTGATGTCCCCCGACACACACCCGCCCCCTGTGCCCTGCGCCGTCAGCGACCACCGGGGAGCGGCAACACTACGCTGCATCTAAATCTCACAAGGATTCGTAGAGACCATGCCAGGCGCGGTCGCGTGACGCACCCAAAGGCGGTTGCCGCTCGAGGTCGAGCCACTCACTCGAGACTGAGCTGACTCGCGACTCGTGAGCCAACCCGGGTGCCGGCGAGCATCCCTCGCTTGATAAGCCGCCATTGGACAAGCTCTCTTCAGCGGGCCCGGGGATTGCGCAGCACAGAGGCGTTTCGGAGACATCGAGGTCCAACACAGCCACCTGCGTCACCGTTGGTGCCGCGTCCGCTCCACGCAAACGAACCTTTCTCCCCGTCGCAATATCCGGGCCCTTGAGAGCACGGGTGGGCGCCAATGGGCGCGCGGCATGCGAAGCGTGGCACGCCAATGGGCGCGCGGCGTGCGAAGCGTGGCACGTGGGCCCTTCTCGAAGCCGCTCGCCCGCCTTGGTGGCCGCGTCGCCAGGTTCGCTGCATACACCCTCCCTCAGCCCCCCCCCCCCCCCCCACACCGTTTTGTTTTTTTTCGCGTCGCCATCCGCGCGGGCTTTTCGCTTTAACCTCTATGGACTATGGATCCGTGCGGCGGGTCGCAGGCCCTCGGGATGTAGGTGGGAGCACCAAAAAGGCCTCCGTCTCGACGAGCACCCAGCCGCCGCAAGGGAGGGCTGGCTGCTAAGACTTGCCACTTGCTTGGGGGGAGGAGGAGGAGGAGGAGGATGTTAGGGGAGGGAGGGAGGGAGAGAGGGGTGGGGGGAGTGGAGAGAGAGGAGAGAGAGGAGAGTGGAGGAGAGGAAGAGAAAGAAGAAAGGGCCCTCGGATTCGCTGGCAGCGCTCACGCTCCCCGACTCTCTCTCCGCAAGCTGCTGTCTACCAGCTGCCCCGCGTTTACTTATCTTTATGAGCAAGCTCGAGGTGGCGGCGAAAGACGGCATCGTGAGAATCCCAAAGTCTGTGTTCGAGTCGGCGCCGGCTGAGGTATCGTCGAGCAGCGACGTTGTGGCAAAGGTGCGGCGGCTCGATGGAACAGTCGATGAGCTCAAGCGTGTGACGCCGGACAACCCCAACTTTCAGCCGCGCAAGCCGACGCCCGGCAAAGTCAAGGCCGTCAACAAGGACGAGGCGCTCATTGCCTTCTACACGCGCAAGGTGCGCGCGCACCGTCTCTTACTTTTGCCACGCGAAGCCCGTACCCTCCTTCCCCAGCCGCAGGGCATGCCGCTTCCTGACGAGCTCAAGGCGAAGGCCGAGGCGCTGAGGGAAGAGGAGGATGCGGAGGCGAGGCGGGTCGCCGAGCGTGCGAAGCGGTTCGGGATCACGCCGGCTGCAAAGCCGGCCGCGGCGCAAAAGGGCAAGCGGGGGCAGCCTGCGCAGGAGAGCGCCGGCGCGTCGCTGACGGAGGAGGAGCGGGCTGCGCGCGAGAAGCGCGCGAAGAGGTTTGGCGCCTCTGTTGGCGGCTCGGTGGGCGGCGGGGGCGGTGCGGCGGGGGCGTGCGCCCCAAGGAAGGAGCGGCCAAAGGGCGGGGTGAAGGTGCTGAGCGGGGTGGAGGGTGCGATGGCGGCGGCGGCGCCGGTTGGGTGAGAAGGGCGGTGGAGAGGCAGAGAGAGGGAGAGGGGCGGCGGGAGAGGGAGCGAGGGAGGGACAGCACCGCCCGGCCGGAAATCGGCGCGAGACGGCGTGAGCACAGCAGCACACGCGGCGTTCAGGGGTGAGGATTTGAGAGCCCTGGTGTGCCTGTGTGTGTGCGTCCTGCACCGCACGCGCTAGCGTGCGGATATTAACACGCCAATATGCTCGTTAATCTTCCGAGTGAATCTTCCGAATAACGAAAACTTGTAACACCGCGCGCGCCAGCCAGCGAGAGCGTGGTTCACTCGTCCTTCCTCTTCTCCGCTGCGGCCGCTGCCGCGCGGGCCGAGCCGAGCCAGAAGGCGACGAGCGAGGCGTACACGAGGGCGGCGCCGGAGGCGACCCCTCGCAAGCCGGCGGCGCGGAAGAGGCCGACGCCGGCCGCAGGCGACACCATGCCGGCGAGGGCAAATGCGGCGTGTTCTGCGCCGACCAGTGTGCCCTTGAGGCGGGGAGGGACGGCGGCGGTCGAGAGGGCGGTGAGGGTGGTTGCGAGCGGGAACTGCGCCAGTGAGAGCGCGAGCGAGAGGCCAA
The DNA here is from genome assembly GCF_000372725.1 of Emiliania huxleyi CCMP1516. NCBI lineage: Eukaryota > Haptophyta > Isochrysidales > Noelaerhabdaceae > Emiliania > Emiliania huxleyi. Next base: position 141,790 of record NW_005201240.1, on the reverse strand, counting down.
GGAAAGGGAGGGCGCCCAGCTGCGGCGCAGAGGCATCTGGCGCGTATGCAGCGGCGAGGGCGGCGTAGCCGGCGACCATAGCGGCGAGGCAGCAGCCGACAGTGCGGCGTGCGCCTCCGAGGGCAGAGGAGAGGTGTCCGAGGGCGAGGCCGACGAGGGCGTTCCCGAAGAAGGCTGCCGACATGACGGCTCCTGTCCGCGGGGGCGGGAGTCGGCATTCTCGCCTCAGAGGCGGACGGGTGTCTCTTGCTGCGGGCGGGCATCGAGCTCCGCTAGTCTCCGCTAGTCTCGGCTCGGCTCGGCTCCTCTCGGCTCGTCTCGGCTCGTCTCGGCTCCTCTCGACTCCTCTCGAGTCGTCTCAGCTCCTCTCGGCTCCTCTCGGCTCCTCTCGGCTACTCTCGGCTCGTCTCGGCTCGTCTCGGCTCGTCTCGGCTCGTCTCGGCTACTCTCGGCTACTCTCGGCTACTCTCGGCTACTCTCGGCTCGTCTCGGCTCGTCTCGGCTCCCTCGGCACCGAGCCCGGCCTGGTCGAACGAGAAGAGCTCCTTGAGCACGATTGGCCGCGCGGCGCCGACCGCCGAATTGGCGACGCCGCTGGCGAGCTTGGTCAGCAGCAGCGGCCACACAGCAGGCAGGATCTGCCCCATGCGCGAGAACCAAGAGCCCGCAGGAGGCGCGTCCTTCTTTCCCTGGTCGCTGCCCGCGCCGTCGCCCGCCTCCTCCGCCTCCTCCTTGTCGACGGCGGCGGGCAGCAGGAGCACTAGCAACGCCGCCAGCAGCGAGCCCGCCACCGCAAGCGGCGCGGCCACCTCGTTGCCGATCCTGCCACCCACCGCGGGCCCGACCACGCCGCCGAGAGTGTAGGCGGTGGTCAGGCGGCCAAGCGCGCCCGCTCGTGCCGGCCCGGCCGGCGTCAGCTTGGCGGCGGCGGTCTGTGCGCACAGGAAGCCCGCCATGAAGAGCGTGGGCACCTTGGACGCGTAGAGCCCGGCCATGCTGCTCGCCTGCCAGAGCAGCCCGTAGGACGCAGCGCACGCGACAAAGTTGAGGGCAAACAAGGCGCGCAGCCCAATCACGTCGGCGAGGCAGCCGACCAGAAACGAGCCGACGGTCTGCACACAGTTGAAGAAGGTGCGAAGGCTCGCGTACTCGGCAGCGGCGTCGGCGTTGGCCTCGGACAGCTGAGCGACCAGGAACGGCTCGATCGGCGACTGGAGCTGGTAGCAGAGGGCGTACACCACAACAAGGGCGTACACGATGTGGAGCGGCTGCTGGCTCGCAGTCGGCATGGCAGGGAAACTCGAGTTGGAGCTGAGGAAAAAGAATTTTTTTGTGGGAGGAAAAAGAATTTAATTACCGCGCGCAATTCTTAATCGGCTGTCAGACGCCATTCACAGAAAGACGAAACAAAAACGATGGTGAGAGACGCCAACCGACGACCGACGACGACCGACGCGACGACGACGACCGACGCGACCGGGGCAGTCGGAGAAGGGGCAACTCCGTGCACTGACGGTCGGCCGCCAGCAAACACGCCTGCGTGGATCGCGTCACACCAACCCTCGCTACCCAACGCGGCCAAAGGGTATCCACCTCGAGAACCTCGAGAGCTTTTTTAAGAATTCTTACCGCCTTTTGTGGTGCTAGTCCGTGCCAGTCTGCTGTGCGAGGGGCTTGTATTGTAGAATTCAACAAAACAACTCTCTCGCACAGCACACAGGTTCAACACAGGTACCAAAAGAGGCACAGGCCGGCGACGGACCTTTAGGCTTAGAAGGCGCCGTCGTCCTCATAAACAAAGGTGGGCACGACCGGGGGGACAGTCGAATCCGCGAGCACCGTAGTGCTCGCCGAAAAGACCATCATCCCCATCATCCCAACCCCCCCCCGGCGACCCCCTCGCCGCTTGCCCCGCCAGCCAGCGGGCACTGCGCGACCCACCCCCGCGCCCTCGACCGCGCCCCCCGCCAGGAGCATACCGCATCACCTCCGCCCGCGCCTCGTCGAAGAGCAGAATCTCTCCCGCCTTCACCGCCTCCTTCCACCCCTCCACGTACCTGCCTTCGTTTTCTGCAAGCACATGCTTTGATGGCCGTGCATTCTTACCGTCTCTCACGGCTAGGCCGAAAGAATTCTTGCCGGCTGACTCAAAGCGCCGACAAGATCCGACAACCATTGGCTCAGATTGGCTGCCTTCCTCGCCTCTCAGCGCGAATGGAGGCGGACGATAACACCCCGCCCGACAGGGAGGACAGCACTCAGGACGACGGCCTCCTCGACGTCGGGCAGACGCTCGGGCACTTCGAAGCGTGGCTCGCCAAGCGGCGCCGCCTCTGCGAGGGGGCGCTGGCCAAAGCCGACGAGTTTGCGGCGGCCGCGGCGCGCCAGGTTGCCTCCCTGCCGCAGGCCGCGCAGGCCGAGTCCTCGGGCTGGGTGCTGCAGGCGCTGTGGCCATCTGGCGAGCGCGTCGTCCCACTCTTTGTCGGCGTCGCGGCCACCGCCGGCCGCGGACCGGCCTCGGCGCTCGCCATCCCCCACCCGTGCGTCTCGTCGGTGCACCTGTCCGTGTGTGTGGAGAGCGTCTCGCCCTCGCTGCGCGTCACGATCCGGGATGGCTCCGCCGCCGGCCACTCCTCCAACGGAGTCTACCTCGGCGGCAAGCGAGTGGTGGGCGAGCTGCGGCTGGGCGCGGAGGAGGTTGGCGCCCGGTGGGGAGACGAGGCGGCCGAGGAGGCGGGCGACATCACCCTCAACATGCGCACCCGCGACCAGCTCGCCGCAAAGTACGGCGGAGCGGTGCCGCGGCTTCGGCTGCGGCGGGTGCGCGGCTCGCTCGAGGCTTCGCTGAGCGCGATTGCGAGCCAGGCGCGTGCGAGGGCGGAGGAGCGGCTCGCAGCCGTCGACGCGGAGGCGGAGCGGGAGTGGGCGGAGCGGAGGCGGGAGGAGGGGGAGGAGGAGGACCGCAGGGGACGGGAGGAGGCAGGGGAGGAGGAGGCAGAGGAGCCAGCGGCGGCGGAGGCGGCAGCGGGGGAGGAGGCGGCGGCGGGGGAGGCGGCGGCGGCGGGGGCGGAGGCGGCGGGCGGCGGCCTTCCCTGCTGCCGCTGCGGCGTCGAGATAGCGCGGGCCACCGTCACGCGAGCGACAAAGAACAAGGGGCGGGAGTACTTTCACTGCGCGATCCGAAGGCGCGACCGCGCCTTGGCGAGGGACTTGGCGAGGGAGGGCGGTGGCGTGGGAGCGATTCGCAAAGCCTTCCCGGAGCCTTCTCCCACTAGCGGAGCCTTCTCCCACTAGCGGAGCCTTCTCCCACTAGGTGCGGCCTCTTCGTGTGGGCGGACGACCCGGCGGGCCTCGCCGCCGCCTCCTCCTCCGCCGCCCCCTCCCCTGCCGCCTCCGCCGCCTCCGGCGCCGCCTCCGCCGCCGCCTCCGCCGCCACCTCCTCGGGCGCCTCCTCCGCACGGCCCGCTCCGACGCTCGAGGTCCGGTCTCGGCGGCTGAATGAAGTGATTGCTGATGGATGAATGAGCCGCCCCTCCTGTTCCTGCACAGGACCGATCTCGGGGCGCGGCGACTCCCTCGCCCTCCGAGCTCCACGACCCCCCTCGTAGAAAGAGGCAGCCGCTGGCTCGACGAGGACCACACATTCGGCCGTCTCGTTGCACCGGCCGCCGCTGTCGCGGCTGTCGGGCTCCGCGACAGCCGTCCTCCACCGTGCCGTCCTGGCTGGGCTTCTATTGATGAAGAAGGTGCAAAAATGGCTACGCCGCTTTTGTCACCCCGGAGCATGTTTTGATAAAAGGCTCCGTCGACGAGTCGGCGAACTCACCATTTTATTTTCGAGTTTACGTCTCCTCACGGCTATCTCGACCCTGCGCGCGGGATCTG
>NW_005201240.1:128238-136673 GCF_000372725.1 Emiliania huxleyi CCMP1516 | reverse complement strand
ATGGGCGAGAGCTTCTCGGAAATGGACATCGGGCGGCTCGAGGGTTACGCCTCACACGGGGGGTTGTCCTCAAGGGTGAGGGCCCCTGCCATGCTCTCGTCTTGGTCCAGGGCCCAGGCGGAAGGGGTTACCCCCCCCCCCCCCCGCCCAAGGTCTACCCGAGGGAGGAGTTTGCGTACGCGCTGCTCTACTTCACGGGCAACGACCACTTCAACCGGAGCATGCGCTTCTACGCGAAGAAGATGGGGTACTCCCTCTCCGACCACGGCCTCGCGAACCGCGGCGGCATCAACTCGCGCGGAGAGGAGGTTCGAGGAACGCGCAACATCGTGCCCGCCGAGAGCGAGGCGGACATCTTCGCCGCGCTCGGCTTTGAGTACAGGGCGCCCGAGGACCGGCACGCCGAGGCGACGATCATTCAGGACGGCGAGGCGAAGCGACTGCCCCCGCTCTGCGACGAGGCAGACCTGTCCCCGGACTCGCAGCCGCTCGACAGCGATTCTGACAGTTGCTAAATCGCCAATCTCACATCTGTGAACTGTGACAGAGCCGCCGCTGCCGTTGTGTTCGCGGGGGTGTTACGTGTTATAAAGTGCAGTGTCTCTGTGTCGTTCGTGAGGCATATTCGTACTGCTATGGCAAGAACATCGCAGTATGAGTAACGCAGTTCGCTGTGCGCACAATCCACAAAAACACACCGACTACCGACGCGGGCACGCGCGAAGCCCCGCAGCGCTGAAGCGCGCGCGCGAGCGCGCGCGCTTACGACCGCTCTCGTGTCTTGACGCCATGCTTGACGACGCAACACAACACTAATCACGATGACACACCCCCGCCCCTCCTCACCCCCCCCCCCCCCAAAATAAGCCATTAGCCGGAGCCTGTGGGCATCGGTGCGGCGCTCGCGCAATAAAACCACCCCGGGGCCCGAACCCTCTTCGGTTTCGTCGGTTCCAAGTGTGCACTGGAACCCACGAAACCCGAAAAGAAAACGTGTACCCCCCTTGGAGTGTATCTTGAGTGTTGCTATGGAGCGTCCGGTTCAACACTCGCGCGCTCGCGTCTGCTGACGCGCGCGCTCGCGAGCTCGCCGTCGAGGCGGCGCTTCACGCCGAGTCTCTGGCCATCATCGGCCTCTTGCGCGCCGTCGCGGCCGCGCGCCGCGCCCTCGGCAGCGGCAGCGTTGAGCGCCGGCGGCGGCAGGCCGGCCGAAGCGAACGCCATTCAAGTGAAGCGCCGTCGCACACACACGCAGACACACCGAGACAGATATCTTTTCCTCTTGCCGGACCATGGAGCGACCTCTACCAGTCTCCTCCACTATACACCTCGTCGGCAAGTTCGTGTTGCTCTTCTGCGGCTTGCACGTGGCGTCCATCCTCGTTGCACCGCGCCTTTTTGCCACGCACTACAGGCCTCTCTCGCCGTCAGAGCAGAGAGACTGGCACGGGCGCGTGGTGGGCTCTCTGTTCGCGACGGGGATAGTTTTCGTCGCGCTGCCAGAGTATCTTTGGCCGGGCGATGCGCTGGCTGCCGACGAGGCCTTCGGCACTTCTGACCGCGCCAGCCTGGCCTGTGCCATCGCAGCGGCCTTCTTTGTGTGGGACGTGTTCTTCTGCACCGCCGCCTGTCAGGGCTGGCCATTTGTGTTACACGCGTCTGCGGGACTCTTCATTTATTGGCACGCGCTTCAGCCCTTCCAGCAGCGGGCTGCCTGCTTCTTCCTCTGCTGGGAGGCCTCGACGCCTCTGCTCAACCTCCGCTCGCAGCTTATTGCGTGTCGCTTAACCCACACACGCACCTTCAGCTGCGCTAACGTGGGCTTTGCCGCCGCCTTCCTCATCATCCGGTGCGTGCCTCGTCACAGAACGTCCCGAAGAGTCGTTTCTCCCACAAAGCCTCCGCCACGCAGGTGGGGCTTTGGCATGCCGGGGTCGGTGTTTTGGTGGAGCGACTCCATCGCCCTCCTCCGCGCCGGCGACCCTCGGTTGCGACCGCACGTTGTCTTTGTCACTATGGCCGCCAACCTCGCTCTCAACTCGCTCAACGTGTGGTGGGGCAGCAAGGTTCGCCGACCGCGCCTCTCCTGGGCGCCGCCTTGCACGTGAAAACCTCCGGGCCTGACGCCTGCAGGTGCTTGCTGGTGTCGCCCGGCTGGCTCGCGGGCGGGGAGAGAGCGGTGCTAGCGGAGGCGAGGCACCCGGAAGCCCCTCGCTAGACGAGGAGCGTGCTCTCGAGCTGCTTCGCCCGACAGACGCGGTGGAGCCTGAGGATGGGTGATGCAGCAGCTCGGAGCGTGCGCGGCGCGGCCGTGATCGCGGACCCGCACCCGCACCCAGTCTCGGCACAGCGGTCAGCGCAACAGTCACAGTCGCTTTTTTGTCTATATATGTCTCCACGAAGATTGGCACACCATTTTGGACCACCGCACACCATTTTGGATCATATTTGAGACCTCCACGGCCGCGCTAAACGAGAGGCTCAAAGGGGGCCCCAGACCGCTGCGCTAAACGCGCAGCTATTCCCAGCTTCCAGCTCCGTAACACCGTTGGCAAATTTCCACAGGCAGCAGCCGGCACGCGAAGTTGTTGCCTCTGTTCGCCTACACAGAATGTCAATTCTTAGCTGCCGCTCGTCGCGTGTACGCGCAGCCATCGAACCGTGACGACGACCTGCACTCACGCTCACGGCGCCTCGGCGACCGCCTCCGACGAAATGTCGCTCGTCGACGGGGCGGCGTTGCACTGGGCCGCAAGTCCCGGCACAACCTCGTCCATGTACCTACCATCGGGAGCAGCCCATGCGTCTCTTGCTGCGCGGTAAACGTCTCCCCGCAACCCGACTCGTACCTTTCGATGAGCTGCTGCAGCCGCTCGCGCATCATCGCATCGAGCTGGTACGTGCGAGCAAAGCTGCGCGCGAGCTGCCGCGGGTCGTCGTCCTCGTGAAGGCCAATGCGGCCAGTCTTGCCTAGAGGACGTAGAAGGAGGCGTGACGCTTGGCCTTGTTGCGAACGGTGGCTGGGACGAGCGCCGTACCAGGGCCAAGGTTGACGTCCATGTAGAGGAGTGGCACCTGCCTCTACGGATGATGCCGGCGCTGGGGTCCCCTTCGGATGCATCGTGACATCTGACAACTGGATTTCCACTGGTTCGTCCTCCTCGGAGTCATCTTCCCCGGCTTCCTTCCGCTCGGCTCTTCGCTCGGTACGTCCGGTGTGGCTCACCCTCCATGCCGTGAACAGGCGCTTTATCCACCCTATATTCTTCTCTCGTTCCTCTGCCCGTGCCTTGGTCTTGTCGTTGTTTCGCACCCATGTCTGTATGGCAATCGAGGCTGCCTTCCCCACTACCTGTAGTTCACTCGTCATCGCGAGCCCCCCTCTCTTTCTTTCCTTGCACCAATGAATTCTTTTGCTGTACTTGCGTTTTCACTGAATCGTCTCTAGGCAGAATGCTGGCCGCGCTGGCGTCGCTGCTCGTCGGCGGGTCCACCGCCTACCTGCCGCTAGCACCCGCCGTGCGCGTGTGCACGCACCAGCGTCCTGCCGTGGCGTCGCCCACGCGCACGGCGAGCGCGGCGATGGGCGTGCTCGACCAGGTGAGCGAGGCCATCCGCGGTGGCGGCGAGCAGGCGAGCGACAGCAAAAGTGACCCAAAGACGGCCGCCTTCACGGCGGCAAACGATCGGACGGTGATGGCGTACACCGAGCGGGTCGCTCGCATCAACGACCTCGAGGACGAGATTGAGGCGCTCGAGGACGAGGCGCTGGCCGCCAAGACGGCCGAGTTCCGGAAGCGGCTCGCGGCGGGCGAGACGGAGGAGGAGCTGCTCGAGGAGGCGTTCGCTGTGGTGCGCGAGGCTGCCTGGCGCACGCTCGACCTCCGCCACTACGACGTGCAGCTCGTCGGCGCGATGGCGCTGAACGACGGCAAGCTGGCGCAGATGGGCACCGGCGAGGGAAAGACCTTGGTGGCGACTGGGGCGGTGTACCTCAACGCGCTAAGCGGGAAGGGCGCGATGGTGGTGACGGTCAACGACTACCTCGCCCGGCGCGACGCCGAGGGGATGGGCCAGGTCCGCCCCCCCCCCCTGCCCCTGCTCCTCCACTCTGCTCCTCGAGCGCGCGCTGCTCCGCCTCCTCCGCTCCTCCTCCTCCTGCCGTCCTGCTGCTCACGGCCCGTCCCGACCGCACGGCAGGTGTACGCCTTCCTCGGGCTGAGTGTCGGCCTCGTCCAGTCCGGCTCCGACACGGCGGCGCGGCGGGAGGCGTACGCGAGCGACGTGACGTATGTGACCAACTCGGAGCTCGGCCTCGACTGCCTCCGCGACAACCCCGCCTTGTCACAGTTCTTGTTTCCGGAGGCCGCATTGCTTTGTCTGTAGGCTTCGACTATCTCCGCGACAACCTGGCCGTGACTGCGGAGGAGGCGCGCGCGCTGCGGGGTTGTGCTGCTGCTACACCACTGCTCACTCACACGGTGCTCACACGGTGCGGGGGCCGCTGCATGGCTCAGGTGGTGCTTCGGCGCGAGCTCAACTACTGCGTTGTTGACGAGGGCGACTCGGTGCTGATCGACGAGGCGCGCGCGCCGCTCGCCATCTCCGGCAAGACGAACTTCGGCTACCTCTCGGCTCATCTCGGCTGCATCTCCGGGCGCGCGTGCCGCTCCTCATCTCCCCCTATCTCCCCCTATCTCCCCCTATCTGCAGGCGCGCGTGCCCCTCATCATCTCCGGCAAGACGGACGCTCCGGTCGACAAGTTCGGCGCGGCGAGCGGGCGGCGGCGTGCATCTGCTGTCCTCGCTCGCACAGGGCGGTGTGGTCACCGACTAGGCGCGGCGAGCAAGCTGGCGGCGGTGCTCGAGCGCGGGATTCACTACGACGTTTTCGAGAAGGAGCAGACGGTCTCGCTGACCGACAAGGGCACGCGCGATTGCGAAAAGGTTCTCGCGGCGGGAGGCGCGACCACCGCTGCGCACTTCGCCTCTTCACGGCGTGAGCTGTTCACAGGCGCTCGCGGTGGGCGACCTGTACGAGCCGACCAACCCGTGGGCGTCGTACGTGTCGAACGCCCTCAAGGCGAAGGAGCTCTTCGTCAAGGAGCGGTCCTACCTCGTGCAGGGCGGCGAGGCGGTCATCATCGACGAGTTCTCCGGCCGCGTGATGGAGGGGCGCCGGTGGGGCGACGGGCTGCACCAGGCGGTCGAGGCCAAGGAGGGGCTGATGGTGCAGCCGGAGACGGAGGTGGTCGCGTCTGTAACCTACCAGTCGCTCTTCCGCCGCTTCCGCAAGCTCTCCTCCATGTCGGGCACCGCCCTCTCCGAGGCAGAGGAGTTCGCGACCATCTACGGCCTCGACGTGGTCGACGTGCCGCCCGTCCTCCCGTCGCTGCGCTCCGACATCCCAGACTCTGTGACTCCCGAACCCGGACCCTTTTTTAGACCCTGCCGGGCAGCTAGCTCCTGAGCGCTTGGCCGGAGCCGCGGCCGCAGGTCTTCAAGACGACGCGCGGGAAGTCCAACGCGGCGCTCGCCGAGCTGCTCTCGCTGCGGAGGAGCGGCCGGCCGATTCTGGTTGGGACCACTTCGGTGGGGGGGTTTCAGGTTTTTTGGGACAAGCTGACCGAGCTGGGGGTCAACCCCGAGGGGAGATTGGAAACCCTGGCTTGGCCTCCTCCCATTTTCCCCTCCGTTTCCGGTTTCCTCCGGTTTCCCCACTTTTCTTCTTCGGTTCCCCCCTCCCTCCTCTTCCCTTGTTCTTCCACTTCCCCCCCCCCCCCTTTCCGGATTCCCCCCCCCCCCCCCCCGCAGGTCCTCTCCGCGGCGCCCGAGGCGGCGCAGCGCGAGGCGGAGGTGGTCGCCCAGGCCGGCCGCGAGGGCTCCGTCACTATCTCGACAAACATGGCTGGGCGCGGCACCGACATCCTGCTCGGCGGCAACCCCGCCTTCATGGCCCGCCTCTACCTGCGCACCGCCTTCGCCGCCGCCGCCGGCCTGTCCGGCGTCACGCCGCCTCGCGACGGCTTCTTCCCGCGCGCTGTGTCGGAGGAGGCGGAGGCCGCTGTCGGCCGCGCGGCGGCGCGCTTCGCCCAGTCGCGCGCGGCGGCGGCGGCGGACGACGACGCCGAGGGTCACGAGCGGGCGGAGCTCGCGGCGCCGGACGAGGGCTGCTCGCCGTGGCACTTTCGTGGAGGCTTCCCTGAGCGTCGCGTGGGTCCTCTCCGCCTAGGCGCTGGACGAGCTGCTCGCGGTGGCGGCCTCATCGGCGGCGGTGTTCGAGGAGTCGGTCGAGGACGAGGCGCGCGAGGCGCTCGAGGCGGTCGGCGAAGAGTTCGCCGAGGAGCTCGCGCCGGAGAAGGAGCGGGTGCTGCAGGCGGGAGGGCTGCACGTCATCGGCACGAACTTGCACGACTCGCGCCGGATCGACGGTCAGCTGCGCGGCCGCGCGGGCCGGCAGGGCGACCCGGGCTCGACGCACTTCTTCCTCTCGCTCGAGGACCGCATCTTCCGCCTCTTCGGCGGCGACAAGATCAAGGGGCTGCTCGACTTCATGCGCATCTCCGAGGACCAGCCCCTCGAGTCGGGGCAGGTGCAGCGGGTGGTGGAGGAGACCCAGCCCAAGGTCGAGCGCTACTACTACGAGCTCCGCCAGAAGCTTTTCGAGTTCGAGGAGGCGCCGCTGCAACAACCCCCCCCCCCCCGCGCTGCGCCCTCCCCCCCCCACCCGCTGCCCCCACCCCCACCACCCCCACCCCCCCAGGTGCTCGCCGTCCAGAGGGAGGACACCTACCGGACCCGCGCCGCGGTGCTGCGCGGCTCGGCCGACGAGGTGCTCGACACCCTCGCCGCCCACGCGGCCGGCACCGCCTCCGACATCCTGAAGAGCAACCTGGATGCGTCGGGCGCAGAGGCGACCCTCGCCAAGCTGCAGCAGTTCTTCCCCGCGGTGCCGCTCACCGCCGCCGACCTCGAGGGCGACGGCGCCGAGGAGCGCGCGCATGCGGCGGTGCAGGAGGCGTTGCGCGCCAAGGCAGCCGAGCTGGACAGCGTCCGGCCGGGTCTTGCGGTCGAGTCCGGCCGCTTCCTCGCGCTGACGCAGACGGACACGCTCTGGAAGGCGCACATGAAGGCGATGGGGTACGTCAAGGACTTTGCGGGCCTCAAGGCGTACTCTGGCACCGACCCGATCCAGGTGTACCGCGAGGAGGGGCTGCGTCTCTACGAGGCGATGCAGACCTCGCTCCGCCAAAACACCGCCTTCTCCTTCTTCCAGTACCAGCCACGGAGCAAGGGAGCGTGATGTGGCGCGCGTGTGGCGTTAGCCGTGGCGAATCTGTTCGAGGCGAACCTGGTGTGACGTGCGCATGTTAGTTAGCCGTACCCTGCATGTCCGCTGCTTGTTGTTGGGGGGGCGCTGTGAACGATAAGATGCCCTGCATAAGATCACACACCACTGACACTCACAACTCACATTTCTCGCATTACGCAAAAAAACCGGAGACCCCCGCTCGGCGCGCAATAAGCTATAACCTATTATCTCGGCCCTGCACGCCGGGGTGAGAGCTGAGAGTGAGAGCTGAGACGGGGGCGCGCCGGCGCGCGAGACCGCTCAAGGAGTGCACGAGATGTGCGGCGGATCGGGGTTGATAATGAACACCCTTTATAACAGATCTCCCGCCCTCCTCTCCATCCAGCTCGCCGTCCAGGCTGATGCGTCCAACGAGCTAGAAACCAGCGACGCCGACACCATACGCGCTAGTTGCCGTTGGCCCTCCTCTTCTTCGTCCGCTTTTTGCTCGCCATGTCGAGCATGCCTCGCGACTGCTCTTTGAGAGCGTCGCGGTCAAATACCTCCTCTTCCAGATCCTCCTCGTACTCCTCCTCCGAATCGACGTCCTCGCCATCCACGTCGCCAATGCGGCAATTATTGGCGGCCATCGGCTCCGACGGCATGTCCGGCCGCGCCTTGAGAGTGGACTGACCCATCTCTCGCACCATCGCCTCCTCCTCCTCTCGAATGGCGTCAATCACCCGCCGCAGCTTCTTCTCGCACTGGTGGAGCACCTCCACCATGTTGTCCTCTGTGAGCGCCAGCCGCGCCTCCTCGATGTCGACCCCATCGAGACGGTCGGCGAGATGCTCGACCCCCGCCTTGATCGCGACGAGCACCTTGGCCAGCCGCTCGTGCCGGTGCCGGTGCCGCTCGTGCGTGCGGCCCGCAGGCTCGGGCGACGCCACTTGCGGCGGCTCCTCGCCCGCCTCGGCGCTGTACTTGAGCCGCTGCATGCGCTCGTGCGCCTCGCGTTTCTTGGCCGTGAGCTTGTCGATGTCGGCCTGTGCCTCGGCAGTCATCTGCTCCAGGTTCCTGTGCGTCGTCTCCTGCGTGAGGAACTTCTCAATCACCTCGCTCACGTCGGACACCCCCGTGGCCT
>NW_005201240.1:126027-128138 GCF_000372725.1 Emiliania huxleyi CCMP1516 | reverse complement strand
GAGCTCGTGGAAGAGGTCGTTGCCCTCCACGCGGATGCCCGCACTGACCTGGAGGCGGTGCTACATGGAGCTGGCGCTTCGATGGAGGAGGCGCCGCGCGTGGGAAAGGGCAAAGGGAAGGCGGTGGCGGCGCCCCGGGCGGGGCCTGCTCTGAGCGATGACAGCGATTGATCCGATGCCGCGCCAACACACAGCAGCCACTCTTCCTTGTTAGTTATTATCAAAAGTGCACGAGCCATACGACACGGGGCAAAACGCTAAACGGATCACCTGGGCCCGGTCGGCATTTGCATTTCACCCCGCCCCCGCACGAGCAGGGGGCGATTTTTGAGTGAAAACCCTCCCTTGTGCCACCGTTTCGTGGGCACGCGCGCCGGGGCGCCGTGTGCTCGCCCTTGATCGTATCAAGACGCCCCAGGGCAGTGGGGTCGTCTCCAAGGGACGGTGGAGGCACCAGCGGCCTCACACCTGCACGTTTTGACCTCGACGTGTAGCTCCGCAATCTCGATTGAATCTCGATGCGCTCTCCACAAATACTCGCTGGAGCCTCCAAACCAGAGCAGTCCGTCACGACACACGCGTGCCCACCCTCTCGGAGATATCCAGAACGCCCCGGATCGTCTCATTTCGTAGCCTGTACAATTCTAAAAAAGAAAGAAAACAGACAACCCAAGGGAGGGATGGGAGGACGGCACGCCGCCACCACACAGGGATTTTAAGGAGAGGAGTGTGATGCGCTAGCCGTCGCCCACCCTAGGGAGTCTGCCTCTTCCTATCTCTTTTCGCAGTCTCTCGCCGATTCTCGCTGCAACCTTCATGCCACCTCGCGGCCGTCCCACTCTCGTCGTTCTCTCCCTTGTCACTTCCTCCTCTGTCGCGTCATTCTCTTCTGCCTCGTCCTGCGCCGCCGCCGCCTGCCGTTCCCTTGTTCTCTCGGCTTCTTTCGCCTTTCGGCGCAGCTCCGCCCTCCTTGCTGCATATCCTGGCCCCTCGAGTCTATCGAGCTCCCCTCGCGCAAGGACCACATTTCTGACTCCCACTCCGATCATTTGCCTCCAGGTCATGTTGTTGCTCAGGTCCACTCTCACTTCGAACACTCGTGCCTCTACGGATGATGCCGGCGCTGGGGTCCCCTTCGGATGCATCGTGACATCTGACAACTGAATTTCCACTGGTTCTTTTATGTCCCACCATGCAGAGCGCATCTCTCTCTCTGTTGTGCGAGGCGTGAACCGCGCCATTCGCTCTCACCTGGCAACCCTGTCTGCACGTCTCGCGCGCGCGTGAACAGGGCTCCAAGGCCCCAAATGACGTGTGAGTGTTAGATTTGTTTGGTATTGCTAAAAATCTCTCTCTCTGGTTCGTCCTCCTCGGAGTCATCTTCCCCGTCCTCCTTCCGTTCGGCTCTTCGCTCGGTACGTTCGGTGTGGCTCACCCTCCATGCCGTGAACAGGCGCTTTATCCACCCTATATTCTTCTCTCGTTCCTCTGCCCGTGCCGGTACAAATCTTTTTCGCACGCGGCCGGTCCTCAAATTCTTTTTCGAGAGCAACACTACGAGTAAGGGCTTTAGCCCGGCACGACTTTCTTTACTGGTAGCGATCGATGTGCCAATATGGATTTACGTAATCCATTCTAACTTCATTCGCCGAAGGGCGACGGTCTCTCGTGCGCGCGAGCGAGCCCGAGCCTCGCCGCCGCGCCACGAGCGATCTTTCTTCTGCTGGCACAACCCAGCCAGCCGGCGCGCGCGCTCCACGCCGCGCGCCGCTATTGTGCTGCGCCTCGCGCAGCCCAATGTCGGAGGCAGCACTGCTCGCATTCTCCGACATTCCTGGCCTCGCTTCAGCTCTGCCAGAGAGGTCTGACACGGGGATGGATGCCGCCCTGGGCGCATTCCGTGAGGTCCCCACAGCGCCTTCGCGGCCTGGGAGTACGGAGGCCGAGCCTGCTGGCCGAGCCGAGCCGGCCGAGCCCGCAGAAGTTGGCGAGAGCTCCGTGTCTCTCGCCAGTGTGTCAGAAGGCCGTGCCCTGCCTGACACCGAGATGGATGCCGCCCTGAGCGCATTCCAGGAGACCCCACAGCCGCTTCGTGGCTGGGAGTACGGAGG
>NW_005201240.1:123817-125927 GCF_000372725.1 Emiliania huxleyi CCMP1516 | reverse complement strand
GCAGCGGCGTCGGCCAAAGTGGTGCTGCGCCAGCTACATCTCTGGCTTGGCGTACCGCTCGCGGAGGGCCTAAAGGATGTTCCTCCCCGCGAGATTAACCCGTTCCTGGGCGTTGTCACGGACCTTTCTCAGTTCCGGCAAGGCATAGTGTTCATGCAATCTAAGCCCGAGAGGATTGCAAAGCTGATTGACTCCATAGAGCGGTACCTCGAGCACGGCATACCGTCAGCCGAGGCGAGGCACTTCTTCGGCAAGCTGGAGTTCGTCCGCTCATCAGCAACCGCCGGGCGCATTGGCAGAGCCGCTATAGGGATCCTCCGCCGTGCCACCGGGGCGGGAGGACAAAGCGGAGCCCTCGACGAGAGCGTCACTGCGGCCGTCGTTAGGGAGGCACTGATCTTCCTCTATTTCCTGCTGCCGCGCATCCCCCGGCGCAGGTTTCACTTTTGCGGCGACCGCCACTCGCGCCCGCCGATAGCTCTCTACACGGACGCGATGTACGAGGCCAAGGCGGCACAGCCGGCCCGGATCGGTGTCGCGCTATATGACCCGCTTGATACGGAGTCTCGCTGGCGCGACTTGTCTATCGAAGTCCCGGCCCGTATCATCGCCGGATGGGCTAAGCGCGAGCAGTACATCACGCAGTTGGAGACGCTGGCGCCGCTCGTCGCGATCCTGTCCCGACCAGGCCAGTTCCGCGGCAGGGACGTGATCTGCTTTGTGGATAACACCGGCGCACTGTTCGGTCTCGGTAAGGGCGATTGCAAGGACGCGGACTGCGCGCGCCTCATCCACATTTTCCACACCCTGTGCCTGGCGCTCGACATCAGCGTCTGGTTCGAATACGTCGCGTCGGGGGCGAACCTCGCTGATCTCCCGTCCCGGGGGGATCGGGAGCTACTCATTGAGATGGGCAGCACGCCCTTCTCACACGTCGAATGGCCGGACCTCGCGGCCGACCTGTCCCGCTCCTTCCAGTCGATCTGGGAGCGCTTCGCCCCCCGACCTAGCACGGGCGACAAGCGGCGGCGCGCGGCGATCGACCGCGCAATCGGCGACCTGCGGGACCCGGTGCCGAAGGCGCCCTGCTGCAGCAACTCGCGCAGGCGCGCACGCATTCGCGAGGGACTGCGCGACGATATCGGGAGCCGCTAGGAGCCTTCCCAGCCCTACCTCTGCGGCACTCTAACCACGTATCAGCCTCCGCCTAGCATACGTGGACCCACCGAGCCAATATGGGAGCAGCCTCGTGGCGAGTGCCCCACGGGCCTTGCTATACGAGCGCCGCCCCGGCTCCTACCGGCATGGCCGGGAGGGGCGCGAGTGGCCTAGTCCACAAGACTGGCCTCTGGAGCTCGCGCCTCTCGTCATCCATTGAGCACTTTAGTGCGAATATCCAGACCTGTCTGTGTCTCCTGTGTACCCTCTCTCGCACAGAGATGTGGACGAGTGAAGAAATCGCAGACAACATGCCGCCTGGCTCCGACCCCTCGCCCGAGGGCGGTTCGGAGCTGGAGCGGCTCGAGACTCTCACAGAGACGCTTCGCGGCAAGCTGGCCGCGGCGATGGCCAGAAAGGCGGACGGCGCCGCCGGCGGGAGCGACGCGGCCGAGCTGGTCGCCGGCTCGGGGCTGGCGTTGCTCGAGCTCAAGCAGCTCAACCGTCGTGTGTGGGAGCTGGTGGGGGAGTATAAGGAGGGCACGCAGCGGGCCAACGCGGGGGTCGACGCCGCCGAGCTCAAGCTTCAGAATCTGCAGTACGAGAAGAACCACTTTCTGCGAGAGATCACGCACCTGCGCGACTTTCGGCAGGACGCGGGCCCGCGGATCGAGCTGCTGCCCGAGAGCGAATTCGCGGCGGCGGCCCCGGAGGAGCTGCGCGGCACGTCCAAGGCGGCCGACCCGCACCAGTTCCACCTCAACCGCCTCGAGCTCGAGCGGAGGCAGCGCGAGTCGCTTTGCGGCGAGCGGGACGCGAGGGCGGCGGAGCGCACGGCGGCGGCGGAGCGGAATGCGGAGAAGCGGGCCTTCCTGGAGGGGCTGCAGGCGCAGCTGGCGTCGCTCACCACCATCTCGCTCCCGCTGCAGCGCCTCCTCGAGCAGAAACCCAC
>NW_005201240.1:121776-123343 GCF_000372725.1 Emiliania huxleyi CCMP1516 | reverse complement strand
GGGGGGGGGGGGGGGGCTACACCACCACACCGGCACCCCTTTCCCTCGCCACCGCCCTCTCTGAACATCTCTCTCTGAGCTCTCCAACACCGCCTGCCGACACCCGCGCCGCCGCCCGGCCGCACCGCACTCTCCCGCCCCGCCCGCAGGCACCGCCCTCGCCTCTCCATCTCCGCGCCGCGCCAAGCGGCAGCGAGTGAGCCTCGCCGCCGATATAAACCTCCCCCATATCTCCCCCACATCTCCCCATATCTCGAGTGAGCCTCGCCGCCGCCTCCGCCGGAGGAAGTGTCCGCGAGACTTCTCCGACCCTTCCCTGCCCCTTCCTGCAGGTCTCGAGCGCCGCCTCGGCCGAGGAAGGGCCCGGCGCCGCCCCGGCGAGCGGCGGGGCGGGGGGCGGCGGCGCGAAGGAGGCGGACGAGAAGGAGGAGGGCGACGAGGAGGCCGAGGAGGACGAGGCGAGTCGGCTGCACCCGCTGCGCGTGAGGGTGACTTTCCGGCCGGCTGCTCGGGAGGCGGCGGGGAGGGGCGAGGCAGACGGCGACGGAGAGGCGCGAGGGGGGAGGGGTGGTAGGAGGGGAGGGGATAGGGGATAGGGGGGGAGGGGGGGGGGGGGGGGGGAGCCTCGTCACACGCGCAGCCTCCTCACGAGGGAGTGGGCTGCTGGCGGGGTAGGCGGAGGAGGGCGAGGCTGCGGACGACGGAGAAGTCGCGGAGGGAGGGGCGGAGCTGCAGCTGCAGTTCTGCTGCCTCGCCTCCGCGGGACTCCTCGCGGCGCAGCTGATCGACAGGCCTTGCTCCCCCCTCTCGAGACTTTGTCCCGGCCGCGCGGAACGAACCGAGCCACCCCCCTCCTCCTCCGTCAACCAGGCCCTCCTCCCTCCTCGTCAACCTTTTCGACCTCGACTCCGGCGCCGACCTCCCGCCCGCCACCCTCCCCTCCGGCCTGGCGCCGGACGAGGCGCTCGTGGCGCTGCTTCCCTCCGTCCCTTTCCGCTGGGTGAAGCAGCTCGAGCTCGGAGCCTGCCGCCTCTTCACCGTCCAGCTAGCCTCACCCCTCCCCTCTTGAGTGCGTCCCAGGCGCAGGAGCTTGGCTCGGACCTCCCGTCCGGCGCCGTGTCTGCGCACGCGCTGCCCGCCCTGCGCCGCTTCGAGCAGGTCATCGAACCCTAACCCTAACCCTAACCCTCACCCTAACCCTAACCCTCACCCGCCCTGCGCCGCTTCGAGCAGGTCATCGAAACCTAACCCTAACCCTAACCCTAACCCTAACCCTAACCCTAACCCGCCCTGCGCCGCTTCGAGCAGGTCATCGACGCGATCTCCGCGCGAGTGTCCGCCCGCGCCGACCTCGCCACGGAGCTGCAGCACCTCGAGCAGCGCCGGACCGCGCCGCTCCCGCCCGCGCAGCCGCTCATGCCGCCCGCGCCCCTCGTCTCCGCCCTCACCGCCTGGACAGAGGTAGAGAGACCCCCCCCCCCCCCCCCTTCCCGCTTCCCCCCTCCCTCCTCTTTTCTTCCCCTCCCCGTTTCCTCCCTTCTTCCCCTCGCGCACCTTCCGCCTCGCA
>NW_005201240.1:106966-121219 GCF_000372725.1 Emiliania huxleyi CCMP1516 | reverse complement strand
TGGCGCAGGACCCGGGACCAGTGGCTCGTCATCCGCCTCGAGATCGAATCGGAGGCAGCGCGAGTCGGTGAGCTGCAGCGGCATCCGAGGGCGGCCGAGCCCACGCAGGTGCCGGAGCAGAATGTGGAGAAGCGGCCCTTCCTGGAGGGGCTGCAGGGGCAGCAGGCGTCGCTCAGCACGTTGTAGCTCACGGTGTAGCGGATTCTGGATGCGTAGAACGCGGACTTCTTGAACGAGCTGCAGCCCGACCCTGCTTCTGCTGCCTTCGCTGTCCTCCCTGCGGCTGGCGGAGCGGCACGCGGGCGAGAGGGGGCGGAGGCAGCAGGCTGCCGCAGGGGAGCCGCGTGAGTGCGAACCTTCCGGGAACTCTCCTGCAGGCGAGGCGGCGGACAACCAGCTGCTGCAGATGGAGGCCGAGCTCAACGCCCCGGCGGCAGAGGCGAGATCGAGCCGAGATGGAGCCGAGATGGAGCCGAGATGAGCCGAGATGCCAGGATGAGCCGAGGTGGAGCCGAGAGACTGGGGGCGGAGCTCCTCTCGCCCCAGCGGCCCGGAGGCGCGGCGCAGACCGCCGAGTGGGCCAGCTCAGGTCGCCTTCCCTGGGCGTGTTGCAACCCCCTCCCCGCCCCCCCGTCTCTGTCAGGTGGACAGGCAGGGGGCACCGTACCACCTCCTCTGGGTGCTGCACCGCGCGAGGATGCTGCTCGACGTCTACCTCGAGACGGAGGGCGTCGGAGGAGGGGCGACCGCCGCGGTGTGCGGCACGCTCTGCAACCGGCGCGTGCGAGGCCGCGACCGCCGAAAGCCGTTCCACTTCAGCAAGACGACGAGCCAGTTCGACCAGGCAATCTAGCCGACCGCGGAGGAGCGGGGCGAGGGGAGAGGCACGCTGGCGCCCCTGCTCCGCCCGTCGAGTGCGCACCGGTCCCGGTCCGTAGCCCCGCGTCCCGCAGACCAGGCATGATGCTTTAAGCGCTGTTCTCGATCTCGTTCGCGGGTCGATACACGATAGACACGACGAGATTCATACACCGTGTGGAGTCGCGAGGGTTGCACCCCTTTGTTGCGGGCCCTACCACTTTGTGTTGGAGAAATTTACCTTGCCTTACGGCCGAGCCCCCGAGAGCAGGCGTCCTCCCGTGCGCTGCTCCCCGTGCCGGCCGTGTACAGTACGAGTCGTGGCCCGCCGCCCCGGAATTAATGTTTACTTGGAGCACTTGGAGTGCAGTCATTAACCTCACAACACATCCCCAGGGCCGGGGAGCTCAGAAGCGCACCCCAGCGGGCCGGATGATCGGTATCGGGCTACGGGCTAGAGAGCCCTGACCCCTAGGGGGGGGTGCGCGTTCGCAGGGCAAGGGCCTTAAAGTAAACACAGTTCTCCGAGAGGGCTCCGTGTACCGGGTTTCCCCTTAACTGCAGAACGCCCCCTCTACACGTCGGAGCTAGTGGACACGGACACTACGACACCACCCGTCACGTACACACACGACTGTCTAACGTGTACACTGCCCGGCCTCGTCCCCCCCCCTTCAGGGTGAATCTTCAGTCTGGTTCGGTCTCTTGCTCGCCTTTCGGGCGTCGCCCCACTGCCTCTGCAGTCGTTTCTGATGTCTCTTCCTCGGGGGCGGTCCCTCCGCCCCACCTCCGTCGGCTAGCCCCATTGGCCCCGAGGGAGCCGACAGCCCGGGTGGGGCCTCCCCGGGCGGGAGTGGCGGCATTGTGTCTCGTCGCCACCCCTCCCCGGGAGGTCGGGCCGGCTCTCCCTGGTCGGCGAATCGCGCCCGCACCCGCGGCCTCTCTATCGTTCTCGGCTCGCCCTCCCCCTCCGCCGGCTCCTCTCCAGGCTCGGGGAGGCGTGGCCCTCCCTGTCGAAGGTCGCGGTGGTCCGGTTGCCATTGCGACGGGCCTTCCCCCGGTGAGCTCGTACGTCCCGACTCCATTCGCAGGGGCCGCGTCAGCTCATCTCTCGCCTCCTCCGACAACTGACTCCAAGCCCCCCCCGGGGCCCTCCGGCCACGGCCCTCCGGCCCGCCGGCGGGTCCGCTATCGTACCGCGGCAACTCCCCTCCCCCATCTCCTCCTCCCGGGTACACCAACCTCCGGCGGGGCGGTCCCGGGTCCCCCAGGTTATTCCGAACGGGTCCATACGGTGGCGGCCCCGTCGGCGGCGGGGGTGGAGGCGGTGGCAGGGGCGGCGGGTACGGTGGCGGCCCTCGCGGCCCAACCGCCTGGTGCGGAGCCGCTGGGGCGGCCCCACGACCCTGCAGCCGTTCCAGTGGCGGGTGTGGGTGGCGCGAGTTTAAATTCTTTTTCTCGCGATGTCCACCCCGCCGCGCCGCCGCTCGCGCCGCCTCGCCTCCGCCTCCACCGCCGCTCGCTCGCCAAACGCGCCGCCGCCCGCCCGCCTCCTCGACCTCCCCACCGACCTCCTCGTGCGCGTCGTCTCTCGCTGCGACCCCCTCGACATCGCTCGCGTTGCGGCCGTCTCGCCGCTCTTTCACGCCTCGCTTGCGAAGGAGGGCATCCGCTTGTGGGGGCAAGAGCGCGGTTACGAGCTGCCGGCGCAGCCAGAGGGCGAGAGCTGCGCCGTGCAGTGGCTGTGCTTCGCTGCGCTGCTGCGCGAGTCCAACCCGCCGGCGAGGGCGGCGGCATGCTGGCGGCACAGCGTCTTCATCGACGGCGAGGGGCGGCTCTCGTCGTGCGGCAATGAGGCAGTCTTCCCTGGGCTACTCGGCCACGGCGAGGGCGTGACGCAGCTCAACACGCCGACCCGCCTCCCTTCTCCGCTGGGTGGCGAGCGCGCCGTGAGCGTGGCGGCTGGAACCGCGCACAGCCTCGCCCTCACCGCCAACGGGGCCGTCTGGAGCTGGGGCAGTGGAGGCGACGGCCAGCTGGGCCACGGCGACGAGCAGGACCAGCTGCTGCCCAAGAAGGTCGAGGCCTTTGCTGCCCAGCGCGTCCTCGCCGTGTCGGCTGGATGCGACAACAGTCTCGCCCTCACCGCCGATGGCAGCCTCTGGAGCTGGGGCCATGGAGGTGGGGGCAAGCTGGGCCACGGCGACGCGCAGCGCCAGCCGCAGCCGAAGAAGGTCGAGGCCTTTGCTGGCCAGCGCGTCGTCGCTGTGACGGCAGCAAACGACCACAGCCTCGCCATCACCGCCGACGGCGCCGTCTGGAGCTGGGGCTGTGGCAACTCTGGCCGCTTGGGCCACGGCGACCAGCAGAGCCAGCTGCTGCCCAAGAAGGTCGAGGCGTTGGTTGAGCGGCGCGTCGTCGCTGTGTCGGCTGGAGGCGAACACAGCCTCGCCCTCACCGCCGACGGCGCCGTCTGCAGCTGGGGCGGTGGAGGCTATGGCAAGCTGGGCCACGGCGACCGGCAGGCCCAGCTGGAGCCGAAGAAGATCGAGGCCTTGGCTGGCCAGCGCGTCATCACCGCGTCGGCTGGAGAGCACCACAGCCTCGCCCTCATTGCCGACGGCGCTGTCTGGAGCTGGGGCGAAGGATTCTATGGCAAGCTGAGCCACGGCGACGAGCAGCACCAGCTGCTGCCCAAGAAGGTCGAGGCCTATGCTGACCAGCGCGTCGTCGCTGTGTCGGCGGGAACCGACCACAGCCTCGCCATCTCCGCCGAAGGCACCGTCTTCACCTGGGGCGCGGGCAAGAGCGGCTGCCTAGGCCACGGAGAGGACCTGTCGAACCAGCTGCTGCCCAAGAAGATCGAGGCGTGGGCGTGCGGTAGCGGCTGGGCTGAGACTTGTGAGCGTTGAGGTTCCGAGCCGCGAGCGCGCACCGCGCTGGCCGCTGCGCGTCGGGGACGCGAGTGGTGAGGCGAACACCGCGCTCACCAGTCACACCGGCGTCGTGTCGGTTCTGCTTTATTTGAGATCAAACCTGAAAAAAAGATCAGTCAGACCATTCCGTGCAGGCAACGTAGCGCCTGCGGCTGCAGCGCCTCGCGGCAGAGCGGGCACTCTGGCTTCTCGGACACCTGCGGCGGCAGAGGATTTGGGGGCGTGGACGCGTGTCTTCGGGGCGGCGGCGGCGGCGGCAGCGGTGCGGCCGCGCCCAAGCGTGGAAGCACTCCCAGCAAAAGATGTGGCCGCAAACGCCCGCGGTCGGCTGGCGGCGCGGAGAGAGGCACAGCGAGCAGAGCGGAGCCGTGCGCCGGCGAGCAGACTCGGCGGCGGCGGCGGGCGGCGGAGGGGCAGCTCTCCGCTCCTTGTCCGTCTCTCCTGCGCGCGCGGGCGGCCACGCTGAGGAGGGGAGCGGCGGCAGGCGGCAGGCAGCCCGCCCTCGCCGCTCGCCGGCAGACGCGATTGCGCGGAGGCGGCTGCGGGCGGAGGCGGCGGCGCGGAGCTCTGCGAGCAGGGCGAGGGAGGAGAGGGCGAGCTGGCAGAGCATGAGCAGGCCGAGGGAACGGTACGGCGACGAGGCCGACCCGGCCCGCGCGCCGTGCCGCACGTGCGCGATGCCGAGCGGCACGTCGACCAGCCGACGGGGAGCGCGGCCGAGACAAAAGAGAGCGAGCTGCAGCCGGCGGAGCGCCTCGCCGAACGAGCCGAGCCGCGCGGCGAGGGCGGCGGCGAGGGGCGACTCGGAGGAGCGGGCCGCGGAGACGAGCCGCGCCTCGAGGCGGAGAGCAAGGTACGGCGTCAGCGCCCCAATCAAGACGGCGATCCAGCGGCGGCGGAGCGGCAGCGGCTGGCCCGTGGCCGCGTCTACGCACGTGATGTCGCAGTACTCCTCGCCCGGCGTCTGCGCGAGGCGTGCCGTCGAGAGGCCGCCGTAGGCGAGGCGCGCCGCCGCCCGGACCTCCTCGCGGTGCTTCTGCACCCACTGCGGGCCGGCGAGAGCGCCGAGTGCGTGCGATACGAGCAGGGAGAACTCGTTGCCGTGGAACTCGTCCTTCTGCGCGGCGCGCAGCCCCTCAGCCGTGGTGGCAGGAGGGATAGCCAGCGCGGAGAGGATGGGGTCTAATGACGAGCAGCCGGGTGCCATGGCCGTGAAGACCCTGGGCCAGGTGAGTGCCTCGCAAAAGAAAAATCGGCACATCAGCTCTGTGTGCCATCGTCGCTTCGAACTCGAAACCACCGGCACACGCCGCATTCGTCGCCGGCGCGCGACAGGCTCCCGTCGGCCGGACTGCCCTCGACGAGTGGGTGTCGCCAACCAAAGCGACACGCACTCGAGGCACGAGGGTAGTGCCGACGGGACGCGGCTCGAGGGCGACTCTCGCGAAGGCACGGCTGGCAACCGTGGCGCGGGGCTCGCGTTCGACAAGACCGGGATCGCTCTACCGGCAAACCTCTCGCTGACATGCGCGCCCCGTCGAGCTGACGGCGGGCGCGCTGCGGTCGCACGCCTCCGGCCGGCCGCGGGGTGGGCGTGCGGTGGCGTCACAAACAAATCCCACGGCAAAGACCGGGACGCGGTCGGGCGATTCGAGGCCCAACTAGGCGTATGCATTGCCTATCCAGGGCTAATTAGACTGGGCCATTCCTTCCACAAAATCACCGCCCCGGCCCGCCCGCGGCTGTGCAGTATTTTACTTGGAGCACTTGGAGTGCAGTTATCAACCTCACATCCAGGGCCGGGGAGCTGAGAAGCGCACCCAGCGGGCCGGATGATCGGTATCGGGTTACGTGCGGTGCGCGCGGTTTTTTTTTTCGCTTCAACACGCGCGCCAACGCGCGCAGGCAGAGCGGAGTTGGCACCCCGCCGGCTCGCCCTCCTCCCCGCCACTTGCATTTTCTGGCTGGCCGTGTTCCAACAGCGGACATGAAGCTGCGCGTCGGCCCGCTGGTGGCAACCTGGTACGCAGCCTCCATCGCGGCCATCTGGACCGCCAAGATCGTGCTGCAGGAGCTCGCCTGCCCAGCGACCCTTGCCGCCGTCCAGTTTGCCGTGGCAGCAGCGGGTGTGCATCGCACCACCACAAGCAATATGAATTTTGCCTCTCCACAGCACGAGCGAGCCTCCGCACCAGGCACACGCTGCCTGCTGCCGTCCTCCTCCCGCGGCCCGCTGAGTGACGTCGAGCTGCGGGCGGTGCGCGGCGTGAGCCTGACATACACGCTCGGCTTCCTGCTCACCAACGCCGCCATCGCCGCCGCCGCGCCGAGCTTTGTGGAGACGGTCAAGGCGGCCGAGCCTCTCACCACGGCAGTTGCACGGCATGCCGCTGCCGCTCCACACGGCGCCTCTCCAAGCTGCAGGCCTCGAGCCGAGTAGGTCGCTCTTGCCGGACTGGTGCTGGGCGAGCGGGAGCGGCCCGCCACCCTCCTCGCCCTCCTCCCGATCGTCGCCGGCGTCGCGACCGCTTGCTCCGGCGGCGGCGCCTTCAGCGCCACCGGCGGGGCCCTCGCCCTCGCGTCGAACGTCGCCTTCTCTGGCCGCGCCGTGCTAGCCGCGTCGCTCGACCCTCCTCATGCGTTGGTCAGCTCAGTTGGTCAATGGATAGGCCGCGCCGTGCTGACCAAGTCGCTCAAGCGCCGCCATGCCGGCTCGCCCGCCGCCCGCTCGGACGCATGCCTCTTTTACCACGTCGCGCGCGGCAGCCCGGCTCCTGCTCCCGAGGTCACCCGAGATGCGGCGAGATCAGCCGAGATTGCCCGAGACTAGGCGGCCTGCTCGTGCTCCTCCCAACGGCGCTGATCCTTGAGGCGCGGCCGCTGCTGGCGAGCGCGGCCGGCGGCAGCGCCGCCGGCGCCGCGCGTGTCGCTTGTCTATTCGCCGCCAACGGCGCGGCGCACGCGCTGTACAACGGCGTCAGCTTCGCCGTCGAGCTGACCCGAGATTGCACGAGATGACACGAGGTTGCCGGAGAGCAGGCGTCAGCTTCGCCGTCCTCGCACGCGTCAGCATCGCGACGTGCGCCGCTTGCTCCGCACCCCGAGGTGAGCCTGAGACTGCCCGAGAGCGCCCGAGAGTGATCGGGATTAGGCACGCCGTGCTCAACATCCTGCGCCGCGTGCTCGTCATCGGCGCTGCGGCGGCAGTGTTTGCGACGCCGCTCTCGGCGGCCAACTGCCCACCCTAACCTCGATCATGACCCTGACCTTGCCTGACCCTAACCCTGACCCCGAACCTAGCTTCACCCCGTACCCTGACCCCGAACCTAGCTTCACCCTGTACCCTGACCCCGAACCTAGCTTCACCCTGTACCCTGACCCCGAACCTAGGTGGCCAACTGCGCGGGCGTCGCCACGGCGGTGGCAGGCGTCGTCGCCTTCGCGCGGACCAAGGCGCGCGACGGCAACAGCAGCAGCGGTGGGGCCAGCGGCAGTGGCAGGACTCGCACAAAGGGTTTGCTTCCGGTGTGAGTCACAGTGAGTAAAGTACACAGTCAACTGTCAAGCGCTCAGACGTCTCAGTGTTTTGCCGTTTTATTTTTTAGGTGCCGATATGCAGGGGAGATACATGCACACTCTGTTACATGATGTACGTATGAGGCATGGTGGACATTGCACGCATTGCCGAGCTTGCAGGATTGCTGCGCTTGCGAGGCGCAATTTTGCTGGGACTGCGCGCCGCGGGGGCCGAGCGGGCTAGAGGCTCGTGGCGAGCGCCCAACTGTTGCGCTGTTGCACTGGCAGGGTCGATTCCGCATGGTACGGGACCACCCCTCGATCGTCTCGCCCTCCGCTAGCGCCCAACTAAGCGAACGCGGCTCCTAGCGTGTTGTATTTCTACTTGAAACCAGGTCACAATCAGAACTCCTTAGGGGACCCCTAGGCTTCAAAGGGTGGGCCCTGGGGCGCCTGCGGCTTAAACGGCTTAAAGCGGGCCCGGGCCCATTTTAAGGCTGCCTGGGCCGCCGATTCCTTAAACGGTCTTAAACGCTTAAACGGTGCGGGAGAGCTCCCGAGGTCGATGGTCCGGGAGGCTCTCCCGGTAGACGCCGCAGGCCGGGAAGCTGGCTACAGTCAGCTAGCACGCGTCCCCTATGCGAGTATGGCTCCTGCCAGTGCACCAGACTTACAGATGTGTCTTCAGAGGCGGGTTTGTGCCCAATAACGGCAGTATTGGACAATTGGAGAAAACGGCGCGGAACCCAGCGACGCATGCCGGCGAGGCCGAGTTTCTTAAACGGTCTTTAAAGAGGGACCCCCCGTGCCTGCAATCTCTTAAATGGCAAGTTAAGCCCCCAAACCTCCTCGTTTCTTGAGCACTTGAGCACTGGATAGGGTCGATTCCGCATGGTACGGGACCCCTCGATCGTCTCGCCCACCCTCACTGGAGTGTTCATTGGGGGGGGTCATAACAAACACGGTGCAGGATCGAGGTGCACGCTGCCGAAGCAGTGTCGTCCCCCCTCTCCCCGACGGTGATGGCGGTGTGACCGATCGAGCTACAAGAGGAGCTTGTTCAGCAGGATCCGGGATAGTCAGATGCACTCGTTTCTTAAAAGGTCTTAAAAAACCCGGCCCTCAGAACCCTGGGGTCCCCTAAGCAGAACTCGAACGTCAACATAAAGCCGTATTCAACTTTGCCCAGGCCGCAGGCGTGAGTGAGGCGAGGCGTGCGTGACGGCGCAAGGCCCACACCCCCAAGATTCCACTCGCGCGCTCCCAGACACGGACGCGCAAGCGTTAAGCGCACGGGCAGAAGCGGGAGAAAGCTGTGTGGAAGGCCTTGGATCCAGGAGTGCCACTGCTGCTGAGGGTAACCGTAGCCACCGTAATGCTGCTGAGGGTAACCGTACTGCTGCTGAGGATTGCCGTGTGGGGTGCTAGTATGATGAGACGATGACTGTGCACACGGCTGCTGAGGGTAGTACTGCTGAGGGGCCCGTAGTGTGGGGACTTGTCCTGTTGGCTGGCCAAGTGACCGGCGAGGGCACCTGCTGCAGCGCCAGCCAGGACCCCCAAGAAGTGGCTGGCCTTCTTCTCCTCGGGCGGCTCCGCCAGCTGGAGGCGACGTTGTGTCCACCTTGCTCGTCGGCCGGGCCTGCCGATCCGCGAGCAGGCATTCCGCCTCCCCTCGAAATCATGCACAACGAACGTCCTTCCGTCAATCTGGTGCGCAGGGAGGCCCGTCAGAACGGTGAACTCGCCAAAGGTGAAGTCGTCCGTCGTCGTGTAGACGATCGGCGCCGGCCCGCCCGCCCACGGGTCGAAGGAGCCGTCGCCGTTGAAGAAGTGGCCGCGCGCGTCCTCTTTGCACGAGCCACCTTGGTGGATGTGGAGACCACACGAGTTGTGTGCGTCGCCGGCACCGTCCTTGCACCTCGAGTCCACGCCCGAGAGCATGAACATGAAGGTCTGAGACGCGACGCGGCCGGCGTCGTCCGAGGTGAGCAGGCCGACGGTGCCGCTCACCTCGGCGAGCGCGCCGTCTTGCTGCTCATAGTTGTAGTAGGGCACGAAGCCGGTCGTGCTAAGCGGCTTGAAGGTGAGGTCGTCGATCAGGAGCGGCACTTGCGGCGGCGTCGTTTGGTCGTCGAGCGGGAGAGAGGCAGGCCAGCGCAGAGAGGACAGGGACACAGGAACATGATTCGAAGAGCGAGTCCGCCTTGACAGAGACAACCCCAATCTTGACACGGTCGTTCATGACATGACACCCCGGGGGGGGGACAAGGAGAGAGATTTTTTCGGTGTTTTGGCACAACTAAGCCTCTAAGGTACCGTAACACTATGAGAGTCACCTGGCAGTCCGCCTGCGGACCTCCTCACGCCAAGGCTGACCGCTGCGCCTCGTCGCACCTCTCCGCCTGTCTCTCCACCCGCTCCTCCGCCGTCTCTCGAGCGAGCGCTTGCAGCGCCGCAACGCCGCCGACCCGGTGCCACTGCTCAGCGCACGCAGACGAGGAGGTTGCGAGGGCCAGGAGGGCGGTGATGATTTCTCTGCGCCAGCCATCATCCTCGGGCTCATCGAGCCGCGCCAGCAGGAACGAGAGGCAATGGTCGTCAGCGTCGAGGGTGGCGCGATTGCTAGCCACGACACCCTCGTGCGTGGCAGGAGCCTCCGACAGCCGCTTGAGCTCTCCGAGCGCAGCAGCGTGCAGCGCCGACGTGGCGTCGCCAGCAGTCTCCACGAGGCGAGCGAAGGCACCGCGCGGCGCGCAGATCAGAGACCAGCGCTTGCACACGGCCGCCGGGTGCCCGCACAGCTCGTCTTAAGGAGCACGCACGGCGCAAGGTCTGGGTCCTCCAGGATGCGGCGGCGCAGCGAGCCGCAGCTCACTCGATGGCCTCGAACCCGAGCTTCCTCAGCTGCGCGATCTGCGCCGGCGTGAAGTCGTCGGCGTCGACGACGTCGTCGAACTCGAGGACGCTCCACTTGACGACGACGGGCGGCTCGGGGACCGAGAAGCGCGTGCTCAGCGCGACGAGCACCATCCACACCACGTCCAGCGTCTGGATGATCGCGAGCGGTATGGGCGGGTCGACGCCGGTGCGCCCCTGCGCCTCGTACATGATGACGTCGATAAAGTAGAGGATGGGAAGGCAGAGCGTCACCAGGCCGTAGCTCACGATGTAGACCGTGTGCGAGCGCTTCACGTGGCCGCTCTCCCACGCCTTGCCCCAGCGGCACTCGACGTAGTTGCCCAGCTGGCAGAGGTAGCGGAAGGCGACGGCGGTGGAGAAGATGGCGAGGTGCGCGGCCCACTGGCCGTCGGGCGGGCCAACGAGCCACAGGAGCATCCACCCCATGCTCGCGAGCCCGTGCAGGTACGTCGTCACCAGCGAGAAGCGCTCGGCTTTGCTCGTCTTGCCGTCGTCGTCGCGCAGCTTGGTGCGCATCGCCTCGAGGCTCGCGTAGGTCCACGCGAGGTGCACGTCGTACGACATCGCAAAGACGGCGATGTACGACGCCGGCGCGTAGTCCCACCCAAAGCACGGGTTGAAGTGCCCCACGTAGACCCGCGCCGGGTGGTCCCACACCTGGGACCGATCGTAGCAGACCGTGACAATCCAGCACACGATTAGCGTCAGCACCACGAGCTCGTTGCTCGCGGCAAAGTAGGCCTTCGGAGATACGACGCCTTGAGGGGGCGTCATGAGCAGCCGATACAGCGCGAAGCGACTCCTCGAGAGGGCGTCGTGAGCGGGCGTCATCACCAGCTTGCACGTCGTCTGCGGCAGGAGGGTGTCGTCGTTGGAGGCGGGAGCGCCGCCCGTCGGTCGCAGCGCATCGCCCTCCAACGCCTCTCGGAGGACCTCCTCGTCGGCGTGTTCATCTGCTGGCGCCACAATGGCGGTCGGCATGCTAGCCGCAGTAAGCCACTCCGCCGCAGGCGCCGAGTTTCGGTGACGTCGGAAAAAAAATTCGGAATCTACCCTTATAAGTCTCTCGTGTCGGCGCCGACGCTCTTTTAACGTAGAACGTCCCAGCTGAACACTCGAGAACACCGCCCGCCGACGATCGATCAGTCCACAATCGTCGGCCCGCAGCGACCCGCAGCGATATTTGTAAATGGATGCCGCCGCCCCCCCGGCCCCTACGGCCGACGCGCCGATGCACGACCGGCCTCCGTCGGACGGCTCTCCGGCCTCTCCGGCCGCTGCCGCCCGCGCTGCTGCCGATCCAGTCCCTCTCACGCTCAGCGATATCCGCACAACCTACGACCAGGCACCAACTCCTGGGCGTTTACGCTTGACTACGAAACCATGCAGTGGATGCAGCTCGATCAAAACGGCGACGCCAACAGCTGGCCCCTGGGCGAATTCCTTGCGCTCAGGATGAGGTGCGAGCCATGATGCTCGACTATCAGCGTGCACCAAGTCGCTCACATTCCGTGAGTTCGTCAACGGGCCGAACTCTCCAAGTCGACGGCGATCTCGAACTCCGACAACTGGACCGGTGCACCAGCCGTGTAGGACGATGGCTCCCTCGACGACATCCCTTCATCGACGGACGCCTTCACCGCCGCCGGCCCTGGGCCATCCAGCGCGGCCTCCGACGGCCTGCACGTGATCGAGGTACAGAAACGGTGGCTGCCGCAGCTCACACCCTAATCGATCTGCCTTAGGCACGGAGCCAACGGGTTGAAAAGGCGATAGGAGAGGGGAGAGCGCCGGCCACATCGAGCGAGCGCTGACGTGTAAGGTGTCTGCGCTGCTCCGGTGTGTGTGGGATTTTGCCTCCCCCCATCTGTGCGGCGAGGTGTTTGCGGTGGGTGCGATGGCCGATCGTGCGCGATAGCCTCCCATTGTGCGTGGTGTGTCGGTGTGTCGGTCGTCCGGAGCGTGTGGCGGCGCCGTTGCATGCAGCGACTGCTCCACGTGCCACGACTGCTTTGACTGACGTGACTGACTGATGAGACATGAGTGCTGATGGATGATCTCCGACAACCCAAAACCAAAATGAAAATGCGGAGTGGCCCCACTTTGGCGTGCAGATCCTGCGTCTCTCACTGCCCGAACAACACTCAACAGAGGCGGGTCCGCCGCAGGTCCCCACTAGTACGGAAAAGAAAAGCCGCTAGCGCGCGAGGCCCCGCTCCTCTGCTGACGATCGAGAGGCTGACGCCGTGGCCGCCTCGCCGCTCACGAGGCTGACGCCGGACTCGTGCAACCGGCGCGGCGCCGTATGACAATCCTGCTGAAACAGCTCCACCTGTGGTTCGGCGATGTGTGCCGCCACATCGAGGGGGAGGAGGAGGCGAAGCGCCTCTACTCCAAGCTTTCGAACACGTCCCACCCGAGGATCAAGGGCGACGCGCTGCGCTCGCGCTGTGCTCAGCAGGCGACCAACAGTGTGTGGGGCAAGCCCGACCCTGCTCTGAGCCGGTTCCAGAACGACGCTTTGGTCGCGGCGCGCGTGCTCGCCTTCCTCAACTCGAAGAGGCTCCCGGTGACCGCTGTGAGAGCCACGCTTCTGGCACACCAGATCACGGACGCCGCCTCGCTCAGCCAGCGGGCGTGTGCCCAGCGGCTCTTCGACCACTGGACGCAGCCGCAGTCGCCGCCCTGCCCCGTCTGCGCTGCAAACGCCGCGCGTGGCTCTGTCGCAGCCCGCTCTCCTCAGCGTGCAGGAGTGGGCACCGGAAGGGAGGGGAGTGACGGCGGCGGCGGCGGCGGCGGCGGCGGCGGCGGCGGCGGTATTGGCGGCAGTGGTGGCAGCGTTGCCCGCGTCGATGGCCGACAGCCTGCTGCCACGAGCGGAGCGCCGGCGTTGCCCGCCCACGGCCAGCCACCAACCAGCGCCTGCCAGCCCGCCACGCTCCAGCCCGCCACGCTCCAGCCCAACACGGACCCGGCTGCCGATGCGCGCGCGGTGGCGGCGGCTGCTCCCGCGGCGGTGCCGGCGCCGCGGTGGGAGGTAGAGCTCAAGGGCGGGTGGGTGCCTGCCGACGCTCGCGTGCTCGCCGCCATCTCGGACGCAGAAGCGGGCGGCCGCGGCGAGTACGAGGCTCGAGGCTTCAGCTACTCGGTCGACCTCCATCAGAGCTGGCAGCGGAACCGGAAGACGGGCCGCACCCGGCGCATCCGGTGCCGCGCAGCCGTCGTCCCCGCAACCGCCGCCGCAGCCGCCGCCGCAGCCGCCGCCGGCGCTCCCACAGGACGAGTCACCGAGCGGCGGGCAGTCGGAGGACGACGAGAAGACGGTGGTTGGGTGCGCTGCCGACGTGGGCCGGCTGAGCGACGTGGATGCGGCCAGTCGTCCCTCCTCCTCCTTGGCGGCGGAGGAGGCGGCGGGAGCAGGGGCGGCGGCGGGAGCAGAGGCGGCGAGACAGCAACGCAAGAAGGGGAAGAAGCGGCGGCGGCAGCCTGGCGACGAGAAGGAGGAGAGCGACGAGGAGAGCCGCCGGCGCAGGCTGCTCGAGAAGAGTGAGAAGTGGAAGCGCGAGATCAATCAGTCGCTGCTGCAGCGCTACGCTGCTGACCGCGAGAGCCTGAGCGAGGAGGAGAAGGCGCGGGCGGAGGTGCTGCTGCTTCGGGACGAGAAGAAGCGGACCAAGCAGGCGGAGGCGCAGGCTGCGCCCCAGTTGGCCAAGGAGCTGAAGAAAGCTAACAAGGCTTTGAGGAAGCGCGAGAAGAGGAAGGACCGAGAGCGCGACAGAGACGCAGTCGCAGACGGAGCCGGCGGCGGTATAAGCGCAATGCGGTCTGATGCTTGAAAAGCCCCCTCTTTTGTGTGCCTTGAGGGAGACGGCGTGCGACTGCGGGCGGTCGAGAGAGAGAACGTTCAATCGTAAAGAAATTGATCCGCTCCGCACACACCGGCCGCAGGCCGCACGCTCCGCAGCTGCGCGCCACACAGCTCACACCTCACAGCGCTCAGCGGCGGTCGCAAAAGAAGGAA
>NW_005201240.1:104239-106503 GCF_000372725.1 Emiliania huxleyi CCMP1516 | reverse complement strand
GCACCGCGAGCAGCACCCGCAGCACCGCCTCATCACTCCAGCCGGACGCACAAGAGCAACCAGAGCCACCAGAGCTGGCCGCAGCCGAGCGCAGTCTCTGGGCGGTGCGCTCCCACGCCTCCGCCTCGGCGGCGGATAGGTGCTCGCGGTGCGTCAGCAGCGACCCCGCCGCCTCCTCGGCCGCCTCGCGACCCGACCGCAAGAGCTCGAGCGAGAGAGCGAGCGTCGACGCGTCCAGCCCGACGCGCTGCGCGTCCGCAGAGGCCGCCGCGCCGTCGCGCCCCGACGACTCCGCGAGGAGGGCCGTCGCCGCGCCGCTCGCAGCCGTGTTGGCGACTGCCGCAGCCGAGGCCCGCAGAAGCACGCGTCCACGCGAGATCTCGCGGGTCGCAGTGGCGTGACGGCCCTTTGCAGGCGTCCAGCGGAGCGTGCAGCAGTCGGTGGAGCGCGCAAAGTCGCGGCCGGCCGGGTCGGACTCGACCGCGTCGGAGAAGCACCAGCGTGAGCCGGCGGCCGGCTTTGCGGCCACGGAAGAGGCTTCGTCCGCCAGGACCACGCCGATCGGGCGCCGCTGCTGCTCGCCCGATGCCGGCAGCACAGGCGTGCCCTCGCCGGCGCCCACGAGCAGAAGGAGCTCACTGCTCAGCGGCTGTCCGTGACGGGCCTCATGCATCGTTCGACCGAGGCTCGCCGCTACGATCGGCTCAGCCCGCCGCCCAGAGCGGCGCCGCGGAAGTCCTAACCTGCACCACCCAAGGTGAGTGGCAGTGGGGCCTGTTCACGTTTCTTTGTGCGCCACGGTGTGCGCCACGGTGTGCGCAGTCCCGTCCGCCAGGTGTGAAGTAGGACGTATTTTCTTCTCAATAACAAGGCTGTGAAGCATAGGAAATACCTCCCCCGGTATTTAGATCTACCTTGACTTGTGTGTGAGCCTAGTGCAGACCTGACATTCACCGTGGACCCGAGTCTGATCGGCTCTCTGCAGACGCTGCTGAGGCCGCCGATGCGGTTCTCGACCTCATTGTCTGATGACGATCGGCCGTCGATCCCGAGGCACGAGGGTCGTCGGTTGAGCTAGGGAGCCTGGCGATGGACGCCACCGCGACCCCTCGTGGCATCTCTCTCGCCGTCGGCGAGCTGGGGGCTCGCGGACGGACATGGATGGATGGGCCTCGGTCGGGCGACTTTCTTTGGTAACGATTCTAACTGGCTCCGTGCCCAGTGTCGTGCGAGGGAGTTTTGTCAGTGTATGTAGCTCTTACGTACATTCCCGGAGGAGGACTGCTGACGGGGTTTGCGATGAGGAGCGATCGTTTGTTGTAAAATTCTAACTGGCTCCTTGCGTGGATGGGTGGGACCATCGCATGCTTTAGCACGGTCGCGTTTGTGCTGGAGGACTTCTTCACTTCTCTATCCGTAAAATTCTCTTGTGCACAGGTAAAATTCCTTTCCGAGACGAACTTACTATACTTTCCCAGGACTCGGGCGAGACAGGGCTTTTAGCCCGCTCCCGCCAGGTCGTTGCAACGGATGCCTACTTCGGTCATGACCTTACTCTCCATTGGTTCGTGCATGCGTTCATCAACGCTGCATGAAAAATATTTCGGCGTTTGCCGCTGTAAATGCACCTTTGTCGACGTTGGACTGAACGATGGCAGCTCATTGATGAAATGGTGGCGGGATCCAGCGCTTGACCGGCTCTCCCAGAAGCAGTCCCGTAATTTACACAAATGTAGATCACGGCCTCGGGAGAACTGCTACTATGGCTTTGAGGCAAACCCAAGATGGAGCACTCGCTTGAGTTTGTATGAGCAGCGACTTTCCAGGGATTACCACGTGAAGCTGTTCGTTGGAACTGCATTGAGCGTGAGCAGCACCACAAATCGTACTTTATACGTTGAAATGCAGGGGGCAGGCGTGGATGCAAGCCTCGAGAGTTCAAAAGCGGAACATTACAAAGATGCGAAGGGAAGATGGCATAGTAACAGCCAGGTCGCTATCTCTGACGGCAAGGGTTTCGTGCCAAAAACGGTGCACACAATGGATGCCACGTCGTTCCTCGCACAGATTGTAGATGCGAGCGATTTCGTATTCGTCAAGTTGGATATTGAAGGCCATGAGTACAAAGTGCTGCGGCATGTCATTGTCACACAGCCAGCTGCTGTGTGCGGGCTCGATATCCTTGCTGTGGAGTGGCACGCAATGCCAGCTTTAGGATTGCCTGTGATCGAACA
Organism: Emiliania huxleyi CCMP1516; assembly: GCF_000372725.1. Taxonomy (NCBI): domain Eukaryota; phylum Haptophyta; order Isochrysidales; family Noelaerhabdaceae; genus Emiliania; species Emiliania huxleyi. The sequence continues at coordinate 104,269 of NW_005201240.1, read as the reverse complement.
TTTGTGTCCATACAGAAAGTGGTAGCAAAC
>NW_005201240.1:97649-99200 GCF_000372725.1 Emiliania huxleyi CCMP1516 | reverse complement strand
TCTCGCTCTCTCGGCCCTCGGCACTACGGCTTTACGCATTACGGGGAGCGAGCAAAACCAAATCGAATGGGGAAATCGCAAATCGGCTATATACAAAACCCAAACTAAGTTCAATATCTTGGAGAATCGACCAGCACCAGCCACCAGGGTCTCCTATATATGTGCCATGAGACATGACCTCAATCCTCATGTAGCTCCAAGTAGACAAGGATCATTTACATTTTCCTCGAAAAAATGCCGCGGAATGAGGTGTAAAAGGGTAAGCGATGTGCGCCTGCTCCGGTGCTCGCAGTACTCTGTACTGCCAGTAGCCGCGCCCCATGCCGTACAACACTTACCACTCTTGACTCTACTCATCTGTGTCGTGTTGTGACGCGATCCCTCTACACGCACGAGAAGTATCCAATCTCGTCTGAGAGTTTGACCGTTTTCATTTATTAACCGCGCAGGGCCGTATGTTGAGGAGTGAGTGCACCCTCCTCGGTGCCGCCAAAGGGAGCGAAGCCGGCGGTGAGCACACCGAGGCCCCCGGCCGATATGACACGCACGAGACACGCAGGCCAGCACCCGAAACTGGAAGACCATATTCCCCGGCGGTCTTCCCTTGATCCTCTTGTGCATGCAGCGCGGGTGATTCGAGCTTGGAGTCCGTATCCTCGCCCGCTCCTCCCCCCGCGGCTCGTGCGCCCATTCACTCGTGCGCCCATTCACCCAGGGGAGCACTCCGCACAACCGCGCACTGCCTTCTGGCCGTGTGCCTTTCATGTGGCGTCTCCCTCGACCCGACGCCTTTGTGAAGCGCGTCAAAAGCGCATGCGGCAGTCTCTCGCCCAGTGGCCAAAGCGCAGACAGCGGTGGCACTGATCCCGCCGGCCGTTGCTGCTCTGAGACACCGATCTCGACCGCTTCCGCCGTTCTGCAGTGTCGTGGTCGACCCAGAGATCGGCCCACTCAAAGTCGTGCTTCTTGGGACAACCGGCAGCGATGTAGCGGCGAGGGCACTCGTAGTAGCGGCGATTGTAGTTTTTCTCACTCCGGGAGAGCTTCTCCACGAAACTTCCGGCGCCGCACGGACACTCGGGCGGCGGGGGCTTCGCTGGCGGCGAATCCTTCTCCTCCTCGTCGTCATCGTCCGAGCGGATTGGAGAACCCCACGCATTGTACCGTGGTTCCGTGCGCGAGGCTGCGTTGCCGGTGGCCGGCGAGCGGGCTGGTGGCGGCATGGCTGCCTGAGGAGACTGTAACGCAACGAGTTTGAGCACTACGTTTTCCAGCGGCTCCTCGGGCTTTTGAACTGAACGGCTGGGAGGCACGCCGCAGGTAAGTGCGATCTCCGACCCACTCGCAATGATTGCCGACTCGCCTTTCCGGAGCCAGATCCAGGAGTTGCTCGTGCGCACGCCCGTCTCAGCGTGGCCGCGCGAAGTGAGCAGCAGTCGCGCCTCATCGTCAGGAGCGGGCTCGAGCGTGGCCCTGCTGCCGCGAAAAAGGCAGCGAGGCATGCCGTCGAGTCGGCCCAGCGAGAAGGGCAATGCCGTGGTCGGCCCCAAA
>NW_005201240.1:96164-97362 GCF_000372725.1 Emiliania huxleyi CCMP1516 | reverse complement strand
CCCATGCACACATGTGCGCACATGCCGGTCAGCTGTGCGCCGTCGAAGGAAGTGTCTAGGGGGTGTCTAGGAAGTGTCGAGGCGCACATGCCGGTCAGCTGTGCGCCGTCGAAGGAGGCGTACGGGAAGTCGGAGTCGGTGATGGAGGCGTCCCTCATGATCGCCTTTTGAGAAGGACGTTGACTGATAATTAACTGCTAATGAACTGCTAATTAAACTACGAACTATGATCGCCCTGTCGAAAGTGACGTTGACTCCCATCGGCTTAGCGCCGCGGATGCTCCGCATGTTGATCATCTGCATCGAAGCCCCTGGGGAGGCAGCAGGCCAGCGGCCGGACTCAGTCACCCCCCCCCCCCTTTCCCTTCCCTGAGTGTGTCCAAACTGCGAGAGCCGCGCGCCGGTGAAGTCCGCATGGTTGATGGTCTAGGAAGTGTCTAGGAAGTGTCTAGGAAGCGCCGGTGAAGTCCGCATGGTTGATGGTCTAGGAAGTGTCTAGGAAGTGTCTAGGAAGCGCCGGTGAAGTCCACATGGTTGATGGTCGCGCCGGTCCAATCAGTGTTGTCGAGCATCGCGCCTAACCTCGGCCCCTCTCGGCTCCTCTCGGCTCTTTCAACGGGTAACAGGTCTCCGGCTCTCGTCAAGGGCACGGGAGGAGGAGGGGGGGGGGGGGGGGAACCCCTCTGAATGCCGCCCTCGTGCAATCCGAGGTTAGCAGGGGCGCGGAGTCCAACGCCTTTCACGCGAGCACCACTCACGGGAAAACCACGCCTCGGCCCCACACGCCGCCAAGGACCCCCGGGAGGAGGGGAGGGGGCCAGGAGGGGAGGGGGCCAGGAGGGGGCCAGGAGGGGGCCAGGGGGGGCACGCACCGCCCCCGAAAAGTTAGCACGGGGGGCGTTGACGCCCGTCATGGAAGCCTCGGACAGCTTGCTGCCTAGGGGGGTGTGGGTGCGGAACCTCCTCCTCCTCTCGTGCACCAAGTGCCTGTGGAGGGAAAAGGAAGGGGGGGGGGGGGGGGCCTCCCCAAAAAAAAAAAAGGTTTCCCCTTTCGGGAAGGGGGCCCCCGGAAAAAAAAGACCCCCTTCATTTTCCAACCCCGGAAATTGGGGTCCAAAAAACCCGGGCCCCCAAAAGGCGGGCCTTATCCCGGGGCCAAATTTTAAAGGGCCCCCCCCTTTTGAAAACCAATGGGGGG
>NW_005201240.1:1433-95682 GCF_000372725.1 Emiliania huxleyi CCMP1516 | reverse complement strand
GATGGCTCGTCCGCTTCTGAGACTCATTGACGACCCCCCCCCCCCCCGCCCCTTACCCATGGGCAAGGCCGCGCCTCGGAAGGTCGAGAACGGCATCTGCATGTCCTCGACGCGCCTGTGTCGTGCACAGGGCACGGGCGCCTCTGGAGGTGGCTCTACGAGAGGGTGGCTCTACGGGTGGCTCTACCGGTGGCGCAAGCTCCCCAGAGGGAAGGGGCCGGGAGGGAGGGGGCGGGGAGGGAGGGGGCCGGGAGGGAGGGGGCGGGGAGGGAGGGGGCGGGGAGGGAGGGGGCGGGGAGGGAGGCGGCGGGGAGGGAGGGGGCGGGGAGGGAGGCTGTGGTGCATCTCGGGCACATGCGCATGTGCATGTGCGCACATGCCGGTCAGCTGTGCGCCGTCGAAGGAAGTGTCTAGGGGGTGTCTAGGAAGTGTCGAGGCGCACATGCCGGTCAGCTGTGCGCCGTCGAAGGAGGCGTACGGGAAGTCGGAGTCGGTGATGGAGGCGTCCCTCATGATCGCCTTTTGAGAAGGACGTTGACTGATAATTAACTGCTAATGAACTGCTAATTAAACTACGAACTATGATCGCCCTGTCGAAAGTGACGTTGACTCCCATCGGCTTAGCGCCGCGGATGCTCCGCATGTTGATCATCTGCATCGAAGCCCCTGGGGAGGCAGCAGGCCAGCGGCCGGACTCAGTCACCCCCCCCCCCCTTTCCCTTCCCTGAGTGTGTCCAAACTGCGAGAGCCGCGCGCCGGTGAAGTCCGCATGGTTGATGGTCTAGGAAGTGTCTAGGAAGTGTCTAGGAAGCGCCGGTGAAGTCCGCATGGTTGATGGTCTAGGAAGTGTCTAGGAAGTGTCTAGGAAGCGCCGGTGAAGTCCACATGGTTGATGGTCGCGCCGGTCCAATCAGTGTTGTCGAGCATCGCGCCTAACCTCGGCCCCTCTCGGCTCCTCTCGGCTCTTTCAACGGGTAACAGGTCTCCGGCTCTCGTCAAGGGCACGGGAGGAGGAGGGGGGGGGGGGGGGGCGGGGTGGGCGCGGGTCAAGGTCGCCGGCGAAGTTAGCGCCGGAGATGTCGAGGCCGTCGAGGAGTGCCTGAGAGGTCGGTGTGTTGTGTTGTGCGCTGTTTGAGGGGTCGATCTCGGGTACATCTCGGGTCGATCTCGGCTCCATCTCGCCTTGGAGAGGTCGGCGTATCGCAGGTCTGCGTTCCTCAGGTGCAGGCACCCCTGCTCACACACAGCACACCGTCACAGCATGGGGAGCAGAGGGCGAGGTGTGCTGCCCGAGGCAGAAGAGGTCGCCCTCAGGTCCGCACCAGGGCCAACCAGCAGAAGGCAGGGGTTGGGCGGCGGGGGAGGAAGCGGCGGCGGCGGGTTTGGCGGCTGCGGCGGCGGCGGCGGCTGGGGAGGCGGCGGCGGCGGCCGCTCGACGTATCCCTTTGGCCTGCCCTTTGGCCTGGTCGTCGGCTGAGGCGTGGGGACCACCGCCGCGGCGGCGGGGGCTGCCGCTTGCATGGGCATCGAGAGGGCGCCTCCGAAGGAGGACTTGTGGGCGAAGATGATGTAGCAGCGCGAGGTCGGGATCGGGTACACCGACTTGACTGGGTCCTTGTGCAGCTCGCACACCCACTGCTTCGGCTTGACCTCCGTGAATTCCCACGCCTGTATGCCCGCGGCAGGGAGAGGCGACTCGCGCGCGCGCGCGGCCGAGGCGGAGAGAGGGCCTGCCGCGGCGCGCACCACGCACTCATGCGAATAAGTAGTCACGCACTCCTCCCCGCACTTGCTCTCCGTGACGCCCCACTTCTCGATGTACGACCCTTGGTTGCCGCCGGCCGTCCTGCAAGCCCCTTGCTTGGCCGGAGCCAGCCACTGCGGCTCTCGCGGGCCAGTTTGGACCGGCGCTAGCCAGTACGGTGCCTGTGCCTGCTGCAGGGATCGCATCTGGTGTATGCTAGCGCTGCCCTCTCGCGCCGCCGCCGCCGCCGCCGCCGCCGCCGCCGCGTCGCCCCCCCGGTATACTAGCGCTCGAACCGGAGGCGTCGCCGACCGATTCGCGAGCTCCGCTCCGGCCAAAGGGGCGGTGAGCTGCCACGCATGCAGCAGAAGCACAGACATGAATCTACACTGTGGTTCCGACTCACCGGCGGGCAAAAAGGCGCTGTTCACATCAACGCACAACCCCGAAATCGCACAGTGACAGTCAGACATGCAACACGGGGTCCGCAGCCTGAGTTTTGGCTCAAGCCCCCACCTGCCAGCGCGAAGGTAAGATTGGGCACGGCGCCTGAGACAAAAAAGCCTCTGCAGGAAGCCGCCGCCCTCGGCACTGAAGTTAGTGAATTAGCCGGTTGCTTGGTCGAGGAGTGAATGCGCGCAGGAGGCCGTGGTTGGCGACTGCTGAAAGCGTCCCTCTCTCAGTCACTCCGTCAGTGTGTGAGTGAGTATTCTTGATACGAAACCACGACGACACACACCAGTCGACTCGCATCGGTTGCCTCCATGAACGGCGGAGCTATTCTCGCGCCCACACCACACCTGGCTCCAACGTGGACACGCCCATAGCTGGGGACACTACTAGGTCACGCATGGCATCACAGAAGTTTTATCTCTGGGCCCCGAAAGGCATCTCTAGCAGTGTCGTTACACATGCCCCCTCCCCTCCTGGGCGCATGCGCCTCACGTCTCGCCAGAGCATAAGCCCTTGGCGTGTAGCGAGACGAGTTTTTCGCCATGCAGCGAGCAGCAAGCCGCCCGCCGCAAACAGCCGGAGGCCTCGCCGCGGCACTGGCTGCGCCGCGGTCCCGCACCCGTCGACGCAGCTCCCCCCGCGGAAGACCGCGCGTAGCGACGTCTTGACGATCGAGATGAGCGTGCCTGAAGCTCGCCCACCTACTGCCCCTGAGAGTTGGTTATTGAGTGGGATCAGCTCCCCCCCTTGGGATCGAAGCCGCCACAACCTCACACCCAACATCCCAGGCGGGATCAGAAGGGGACTCCACACCGGACACCGCCCGGGCACAACCCCCCTACCCGTCGGATCGCACAGAGGGCCCCCTCGGAGCAGCCCACACACAATCACTCACACACACTCACTCCGTCACTGAGACGAAGGAGTGGTCGACGCAGGAGGCTGCCCTCGGCGACTACTTCCTCGCCCTCGGGCTGGCGTTCCAGCTCCTCGACGACGTCATCAACCTGCAGGTCATATCTCCCCATATCTCCCCATATCTGTATCTCCCCAGCTCCTCGACGACGTCATCAACCTGCAGGTCATATCTCCCCATATCTCCCCATATCTGTATCTCCCCAGCTCCTCGACGACGTCATCAACCTGCAGGTCATATCTCCCCATATCTCCCCATATCTGTATCTCCCCAGCTCCTCGACGACGTCATCAACCTGCAGGTCATATCTCCCCATATCTCCCCATATCTGTATCTCCCCAGCTCCTCGACGACGTCATCAACCTGCAGGTCAGTCCGCAGCCAGTCAGTGGTACACACCGTCCTCCCTGCAGGTCAGTCCGCCAGTCAGTCAGTGGTACACACCGTCCTCCCTGCAGGTCAGTCCGCCAGTGGGGGGGGGGGTCTTGCTTGCTCCACACCGAGCGCCATCGGTCCGGACCGGCGTGGTCACCGAGGGGTGGCCTGCACAAGGTCTGAGCCGCGGGCGCTCGGCGCCAAGTGCGGTGTCACGCTCGCGCTGGAGCGGGACACAATGGGAAACCCTCGTTTCCTATGAACTCGGTCCCCCAACGGAAGAGGCCTCGCTCCTATTGGAACTGGCCAACATCAGATTTGCCTCTCGTGCGTCCCTTTTTGAGCCGGAAAGCTATTTTCTTTTGGGTCCTGTGGGCACCCTAATGGAGCTCCAAACACCCTCTGTTTTCCCTGGAAATTTCCGGAAACGCAAAGTGCTGGGGACCCTCTGTTTTCCTTTTTGTTTGCCGGAAAAGTATAGGAATTCCTATACAGGCCAAGAGAGAGGCCCTGGAGGATCGAGTTTCGTGATTGCTGAGGCGCTGTTCACAGTTTTGCGGAGTGGTCTTGTTTTGCATGTGTGCGGACGTGTTGTCGCGATCTGTCCGGCTGCACATTCGTCTGAGCCAAAATGGAGAGATGCTCGGACCGCCGCTTGCTTCTCCTCGCGACCCTCTGTCACGTCGCGCGCGCGCCCTGCGGCCCAACCTGCACGGGCGCCGCACTCCGGCGATACGCGACCAACCGCGGCGGCAGCTTCACGTGCGGTGCGCGTATCGAGTGGTTGCGCGCGAACCGCGGGATGGGCGAGGCGGAGGCGTGCCAGCGAATTGCAGGCACGGAGTTCCCCGTTGAGTGTGGCGCCTGCGCTCCAGCCGGCGCCGCTGCGGCAGCAAAGCTGGTCCCGTCCTTCGTCTGGGCCGGGCCCGGTGGCGGCAAGTCGAGCGGAGCATGTCGCACCGCTTCAGGCGGGGAGGGCTCCTTCGACGACGTCTACGACACGTCCGTGGAGGCGTGCAAGGAGCGCTGCGCCTCGCGCCTCGCCTGTGTGGCAATCGAGCACCACACGTACACGAGCGGCGGCCGGAGCGGTCGCACTCGCTGTGCGAGCTGCACGCGCGGAGATCACGTCACCCTGCCACCCTGGCCCTGGCCCTGACCCTGACCTGTGGCCCTAGGCGAGCTGCACCGCGCGGAGATCACGTCGGCCGTGCCGCTGATGCACCCGGTCCTCTGCCTGACCAAGGTGTGTCTTCAACCCCTAACCCTCGGACCCGGCCCCTCGACCCGGCCCCTGACCCAACACTAACCGATACCCCGGCCCGCTGTGATCCCGTGTCTGCAAGGAGCGTCCCGCCCCGCTGCCTCCGCCGCCGCCATCGCCGCCGGCGCCGCCGAGAGGGCCGCCGGCACCGCCATCGCCGCCGACGCCGCCTGCAGTGCCGCCGCCGCCGCCCGCGCCTCCGCGGCTGCCACCGACAGCGCCGCCGCCGCCGCTTCCGCCGCCGCCGCCGCCCGAGTTCCTCGACCCGTGTCTCTCGTACGGCCGTCGCTGCCGGCTCAAGTACGAGGACGGCTTCGAGTCGGGCTCACCCGACGAGCAGAGCGTGGAGCATCTCCCCGAGATCGCCACAGGCCAGAGCCGAGGTCCGCCGAGAGTAGGCTACCTCGACGAGGCAAAGTGGAACGTCGAGGTGCGGAACGACGGGATTCGCGGCGATGGCGACGAGGCGCGCGCCGCGTCATATGCCGCGTCATATGCCGCGTCATATGCCGCGTCATATGCCGCGTCATATGCCGCGTCACAGAGTCTCGGGTGGGCTTGATGACGGCCGCTGTCACAGCCACCCTCACCGTGAATCACCACGGCAGTCACACCACCGCCCACACCACCGCCCACACACCACGCACACACCACGCACGCGGCTGTGTCACGGCCCGACCAGCCGAGTGCGCGCGCCCGACTCCTCTCGCCTCCTCCCGCCCGACTCCTCTCGCCCCGCACACGGCCCGCAGGAGCAGTTCTACGTGCGCGACGGGGTGGAGGTGTCGGGAGGGAAGGTGTGCCGCTGAAGCTGTGCAGCAGACTCCTCCCGAGATCCGCCGAGATCCGCCGAGATCCGCCGAGCTCAGGTGCACCTCAAGCTCTACTACGACTCGTCGCGCACAAGCGCACAGGGCGCCAGGCGCGACGCTCGAGCGTCACGCTTGCCTCTCCCCCTTAGCCCGCCACTTGCCTGGAACGCCCACCCGCCCGCCTTGCGCCGGAGAGGAGCCGCCCCAAGTGAGACTCCCCCTCTCAGCTCCACCGCACCTCACCCGCGCACCTCTGCGCACCTTCAGGTGCAACGCCGACGAGCTGAGGCGCGCGGCAGACTGCCCCCCTGTGCTCTCAACCTGTCTCAACCTGCTGGGGCGTTACAGGGCGAGGAGATGCGGCTGGATAGCCTTCGATCGCCGCTAGCCCTTGTGGCGAGGCCTGCACCCCACTGCGCACGCCCACAATGTTTTGCATGCAGGTACAGCACGGAGCCGGCGGGCCGATCCATCTGCGAGCGGAGCGCCGCCCGCCATCCGACAGGCTTCTTCTCGGGCCGCATCAACACAAAGGACAAGGTGTGTGTGTGTCACCTGCACGGCGCGGTCGGGGGCGCGGGACTCGTCTGGGTTGAGGTGAGTGCGTCGCATCTCTATAGGTGGAGGTCCTGCACGGCGTGGTCGAGGCGCGGGTCAAGCTCGCGGACCGGAACGACTACTCGTGGAGCGCCTTTTGGGCGCTCGGCACGCAGGTCGGCTCGCGAGGGTAGTGGTGGTAGAGGCGACCCCTGAACCCCGAGGCCGGACCCCCTCCGCCCGCAGGTCGGCTCGCGAGGGTGGCCCTTTTGCGGCGAGTCGGAGATCACCGAGATGTGGACGACGTCGACGCAGTGGTCAAAGTGGAAGGACGGAGTGGGAGACGCGATGAGGCCCGCCTTCACCCTCCACTCCTACCACTCCGTCCCGGGCGACTTTGCCGCGGCGAGGGCAAACAAGCAAGCCTGGGCGAGCTCTCTCCGAGACGCCCTCCCCCGCTCATCGACAGCTCCCCTCTCGCCGGCCCGACCCCGACACACCCAGGACACACGCCGCTCTCCCCGCCCGTCGCAGGTGTCCTACAACGAGGGCGCCTACGCCGACGGCACGTACGACCCACACGGCTACAACGACTACCGCTGGGTGAAGATGCCAAACAAGATCGCGTGGTTCGTCAACGAGAGGCCTGTCGCCGAGGCGTGGAACGGGGGCGGGCAGGTGCGGATGCGGATTCACAATGGGAGATGGTGGGGCGGCGAGTTCGGGGACGGGCTCTGGGCTCCGTTTGACGACCCGAGGAACCCGATGTTCCTCATCTTCAACCTGGCGTTCGGCTCCGGCGTGTCGCTCGGCGGTGCCAAGGACATCAACCGCTTCCGGAAGAATGGGGAGCTAGACCGCGCCAGCATGGAGTACGTGCGCGTGTGGGAGGTGGCGTCGTAAGTCAGTAGTAAGTAAGGGGTATAGGTGGTAGGCATGCGCATGGTTGATTACATACTGTTCCAATTTTCAAAGCAAACAATCGACATGCTGCTGCTGAATGACAACCTTGACAAGGTAATGCTCACCACGAAGCCCCATGGAGATGCACATAAAGCCGTATATGTGTGGCATGTGGTGTGTGTGCACACCACATGCCACACATCTCCACATGCACATGCACATGCACATGGTCATGGACATGTCACAAGAATGCATGCACATGCGCATGTCATGCACACATCCATGCAGACACGAGACTACACCCCCCCCCCCCCCTCTCTCCACCACAGTGCCTAGATGCGCCCGACTACCTCCTGGCCTTCAGACTCAAGCTCACCCAGGCCCCATCCCAGCCAGCCCACACGGCCTCGCTGTCCAGCCCGCTCGCCCGGAAGGGCGAAGGCATCCTGCTCCTTCCGCGCTAGGTTCTTCCACGCCCGGCAGTCCAAGCCAGCCGCCGCGGCACAGGAGCGGGGGCAGTGGGTTCCCTCTCGATCGACGTCAGCTAGTGAGTGATATGAATTTCGCTCGGTCGGGGCCCCGCCCGGGGGTCGCAGACCTCCATGCCACAGAGAGATTCACCCTTGGGGACCCGCTGTGTGCGGGGCAGGTAGGTAGGTAGGAAGGTGAAGAACAGTCAGGCTCGCGGGGCGCGCCCCTGCCCAGACACGGCGGCAAGAAACTGCTAGCTGTCGCCCTTTAGGGCGACATGATGGTGTTTTGGCGCGAGGGGGGGCGTGCAAGTGGCTAGAATGCCTAGCGCCGTCGTCCTGGGGGGGACCCGTCCTGACCGGGGAGGGTGCCCGCCGGAATTCCGGCGAAGACTAGCACTCCAGTCGTGGTCCCATTGGTCAGACGGACCTGCGCTCCCTCGTGTGCCTGCCGGGTTCTCTCCGAGGGTGAAACAGAGAGACGGTGAAACCGACTCGGACGGGCCCCGCAACGCGCGGCGACGCTGCGAGGGACACACATGCCTCCGACCGGGCTCCCCGCTAATGCGATGCACATGTGGGAGTTCCTGGAGGAGCTATCACAGTCAGATCCGGCGGAGTACGACAAGTTTGTCAAGGAGCAGCTCGCCAGCGCATCCGCACCCAACCAACGGCGGGTTCCAGAGGCTGGCTTCTGCGTGCGAGCGGCGACTGGCAAAGCTCGCACGCCACTGTGGATCAACATCTGCTCGCATCCTGCAGTGAAGCCACCTTCGTCGACGTCGGATGGCTCCGTTCCGCTCGCGGTTGGAGTGCCCCGGGGTGCAGTGCTGAGCGTGGCCGGCGCAGCTGAGGAGCGGGGCTCAGTGTGTGATGTGGTGGTGGCAACCGAGGTGACGGCGCGCGCGCTGCGCGAGGAGGGCTTTCGTGAGGAGCTGGCGGCGCTCGCTGTTGACTGCGTCAAGGAGGTCCTAGGCCAGAAGCAGCTGCTGCCTGGTGGCCATCCGCTTGCGCCCGGATTCCGCTCGCTGCCTCCAAGCCGCACTCCATATGTTGGCCAGGCGGTCGCCTTTGTGGACGCGCGAAGCGACTCGGCGGAGGGCCACTCTGGCAAGAACGATGAACTGGCTGCGGGGCTCGAGAATGTATTGCAGCAGTTGGGAGGGCTCGACGGCGCGGCGGGCAAGGGGAAAGGCGCCGTTGCGGACCTTGCCTCTCTCAAGCGTGCCATGGGGCTGGGCGGCGGCAGCGGCGGCATCGAAGCGGCTTCGGGCGCAGCAAACGAGCCGCGAGACGAGGCGACGGGGGACGGGAGCGGTCTGCGGCTGCCTGGGGGTGCCACCGCGCCGAGGGCGGCGGTGCGGACGGCCGCTGCGGGCGGTGGAGCGGGGCAGGCGGCCGGGCCGCTGGTCCAAGTCGTGGGCTCGATTGACGCACCGCCGGAGGTGCCGGATCACTCCATCGAGGAAGTGGAGGGAACGCTGAAGCTGCGAGTGGAGCTTCCCAGGCTGGACTGTGCGGCCGGGCTCGACGCGCGGCTGAGTGACACCTCTGCGGTCCTGAGGGTTGACGGCCTGTACGAGCTCAAGCTCGAGCTGCCGCGCACCGTCGACTCGGGGCGAGCCAGCTGCAGGTTCGACAAGAAGAGGCGAAGGCTCACGGTGACAATGCCAGTGCGATGATCGCAAGCGCCCTGCGTCAGCGTGTGCGAGTCTGTGTGAGCTCTCGGGCGCTCTCTTCTCTCTTCTCTCGTCTGACCACTGTGCACTGACTCCAGTGACACTGACTATAGAAAAACAAACAGGTACAAAACGCGACAAAAGACGCTAGTCGAGCGCGGAACCCAGATAGAAGACCTTCGGTGCGCTGGGCCGGCCATTCGTCTCCGATGGCACCCGAACGCCGATCCAGTGGCCAGCTACGCCGACAGCTCCAAAGAAATCGTCATTCTCGAACAGCGTCGCCAGGGCGGATTCCTCAGCCGTGGGTTTCAGCTGGACAACTGTAAAGAAGGTGAAGTCCTGTACGAGATTGCTCGGTCCGGAGAGCGCGTCAACCGCAAGCGCCCCCCGTGCGAGGGTCTCGCCAAGCACCCCGTTGCGCTTGCGGAGCCACACGCGAAGCGCGCGCACAAAGGAGTTCCTGGAGGGTTTGGTGAGGTAGACAATGCCCAGCAGAGCAGCCAGCGAGAGCACGCGCGGCATATGGCTCTCGTGTGCCGATCAGCTATTGCAGGAGCGCCCCGCTCGGTGTGAACAGAGTTCGAGTTCGAGGAGCTGGGAGCTCCGCAACTCGAGATCCCTCGAGAGTTCACGCGGAGTGGGCTGGGGCTATCCAGACAGTCAGTCGCCCACACTCGCCTCTCCGAGAGCGCTGCGCAACCACGGGCTACTAATCATAGAGGCTCAAGTGACAAGTCCACACACATTACCCAAATCCCAATACTACGATTCGATCACAGTTTCTGGAGCAGCTGCTCCCCGCGCTCCACCAGCCACCCTCCCATGTCCCACCTCCGCGGCCGGCTGGGCTTGACGCTGTCCTCCTCCGACGCCGTCGGCGACTCGGTCGAGAGGAGCTGGGAGGGCGAGAAGCAGCCGGCCTGGTGCGGGCCGGTCGCGCACCCGCCCGGCCAACGCCCGGCGCTGCAGGCTGCGTGCTGCGAGCTGCTGCCCCCGCCGTCCTGGCTGCCGGCGGCGCCCCCTCCCCCCAGCAGCGAGAGCTCGGTCGGAGGGTATGCGCTACTCAAGCTGCTCTGCCGGTACGCGTCGCTCGGCACGTCGCCGCCGCCGAGCAGGCCCCGCCGGCCCTCCTCGCTCGGCTGGCGCCTACAGGAAGGCTCCGGGAAGCTTCCGAGGAATGCTCCGAGAGAGGACGCCGCCTCTCCTCGCCCGGGACGCGCCGCATCGGCAGCTTGCGCCGCGCGCCCGCCCCGCCCGCCCTGGCGGCGCGCGGCGCGCCGCCGCCGCCACCACCGCCACCACCGCCTCCGCCCGCGTCGTCGGCGTCGCCTCCGCTCGCCTGGGCTGAGCACGGTACACTGCTGAGGTACGCTGAGGGGTGGGTGAGTGAGTGGACGACCCCGCAAAACGCTGAGGCTCTGCTAAGGCTCGCCTGGCTCAGCGCTCGCTGCACGTGCGGCGAGTAGTCGACGGCGGCGCCCTCGGAGCAGCGGTTGAGCTCGATCGCCTTTGGTGATTACCATTCTCACGATTAGGAGTAGGACCACTCTGACTGCTATTGTTGTTGTTGAGCTCGAGCGCTTGGGGGGCGTGTCGTGGGCGTGTCGTGGGCGTGTCGTGGGCGTGTCGTGGGCGTGTCGTGGGCGTGTCGTGGGCGTGTCGTGGGCGTGTCGTGGGCGTGTCGTGGGCGTGTCGTGGGCGTGTCGTGGGCGTGTCGTGGGCGTGTCGTGGGCGTGTCGTGGGCGTGTCGTGGGCGTGTCGTGGGCGTGTCGTGGACGTGTCGTGGGCGTGTCGTGGGCGTGTCGTGGGCGTGTCGTGGGCGTGTCGTGGGCGTGTCGTGGGCGTGTCGTGGGCGTGTCGTGGGCGTGTCGTGGGCATATGGTGGACGTGTCGTGGACGTGTAGTGGACGTGTCGTGGACGTGTCCCTCCCCGCCCTCGGCCCAACGGGTTCGCCTGCAGGACCTTGCTCGTCATCGCGTCGCCCGCGCCGCGCGGCGCGGTGGCGTGGCCGCGGTAGCGCAGCTCGAAGACCTCCGCCGACACGCCGACAAAGTCGTCAAAGAAGAGGCGGAGGTAGAGATACTGCCGCAGCGGCCAGTCGAGGCACCGCTTGCGCTGCGCGAGCTTCTCGAGCCACTGTGCGTGCCTGTTGGCGGAGGAGGCCTCAGATCACTCCGACGCACGAGTCCAGAGCTTCTCGAGCCGCTGGTGCGCGCCGCGAGAGCGCCGCCACCTGCGCCTCCTGCACGAGCGGGTCCACCATGCGTGACCCGTCCTGAGGGAGGCCGCGCGGGTGAGAGGGCGGTGGCGGGCGACCTCGGGTGATCTCGGGCGATCTCGGGTGATCTCGGGCGATCTCGGTCCTGCGCGTTGAAGTTGCCAGAGTGGGCGAGGGCGGGAGGGAGCCGGAAGCGCTTGTAGAGCCGCTTGAAGGCGCGGAGGGTGTGCCTGCCATTGGGAGGGTGGTTTCGGGTACCGTGGGGTAGGGGAGGGTGTGCCTGCCACTCCGATATGCTTGATCACTGACGAGTCCCTTGATGCCGCTCGACGGCGCGGGGGGGGGGGGGGGGGGGGGCGGGTCCCCGACCCGGTAAAGCACCCCCCAAATGAAAAAAACGGAAAGGATGATGTCTCCTTGCATCAGCGAGTAGATGAAGGCGATCGCGAGGAAGGAGAGGGTGCCGAGGAAGAAGGCGAGGAAGACGAGTCGGTACTCGAGAGCGAGTCCGTCCACCGCCCGGTCCATCGCCTCGACGCCGTCGCCACGCAGCGCGAGGCCCGGGCCGAAGAGGGCGAGGCAGTTTGCAAAGAACATCGCCCCCAGGTTGAGCGTCATCGCCGCCGTCGCGCACAGCACAAACAGCACCCGCAGCGCCTCTGGTGTCGCCGACGCCTCGGCCAGAAAGCCGGGCGGCGGCGGAGGGGACGGCGGCGCGTAGGGCTGGGAGGGCGCCGCAGGCGGCTGGGAGGGCGCGTCGTCGAGTTGACCCACCACCTCGCGCCCCTCGAACCGCACTCCGTATTCGAAGCAGACGAACGCAAAGCCGGCAAACACGGACGCCTGGGCAGGCGCGCGAACAGCGACGAGGGTGAGGCCCGCTCCACAGCGGGCGATGGGCGCAGCGAGGGGCGAGAAGGCAGGCGGCACCTGCGTGCCGATGGTCCGGCAGTTTGCCGTGTAGAAGCGGAGCTCTCGCTCACGGATCGCCAGCAGCTGGACGCGGAGGTCCGCCTCAACGTCCTGCTTGTTGGCATAGAGCATCCGCCGCCGCAGCGAGTGCCGCGGAGGTGCCGCTCAAGACAGGGAGCTAGCGGAACGGATGTGGTGGTGAGGCGGGAGGCGGGTGGAGAGAGGCGGTCAAACAGGGAGGCGGCGCGCTTATATCGCGCAGAAAAAAGAACATATCCCTTACGCCGGCATCGAGCGAGCAACGTGATCGACCGAGCGGCTTGCTGTGCGGACGCCTTCTTGTCGCTCTCTGTGCCAGCCCTCCAACGTGATAGGAACGAGTGTATCGCTTTGACGGATCGACCGTGCTTGCTATCAAGACTGATGTGACGCACACAGTGACACATCAGACGACATATGCAGGGGGACAAGCGGGGTTTTAAAAACAAGAACCGAACGGAACAAGGAAAAGAAATCGTGGGCGGGGGGGGGGGGGCTGTAACCCCAAAGGGGTGCGTGTGTAAAGAAACATATGGAGCGAGGAGCGGGGTTTTAAAAACAAAAGAGTTTTAGAAGGAACTCCCTTGCACAACACTGGGCAAGGGACTGGCGCGCACTGGCAGAAAAAAGAACATAGCCAGAAACGGAGTTTTAAAAACAAGAAGCGAAAAGGACAAGGAAAAGAAATCGCGGTCGGCGGGGGGGGGGGGGGGGCCTTGACCCCCAAGGGGGGCGGGGGGGGGGAAAAAAAATAAACCCCGCCCCCCCCCCCCCCAGGGAAAAAAAAAAATTTTGGGAGGGAATTAAAAAAGGAAAGGTTTAGAGGAGAGGAGAAAGGGGGAAAAAGGGGGAAAAAGGAAAAAGCTTGGAAAAAAGAGGGGGCCCGGGGGAAAAAAAAAAAAAAAGGGGGGGGCCCCCAAGGGAGGGAGGGAGGGAGGGAAAAAAAAGGCCGAACCACCCAAACAAGAGTATCCAGGGAAAAGAGAGGGAGAAAGTTAAAAGAAAAAAAAACGTAAATTTGTGATGTGTAAAAAACACCATCGCAAATACCATGTCGGAAAAGAATTTGTATGTCACACAGAGGGACAGGCTCGACACAGGACACAGGTGCGGACTGGCGCGTGCTAGCACTAACACAGGCAAACCACCGGAGCCGGAGCGTCGTGCTCGTGGCGCAGCCAGATTAAAAACAACCGACCCACTTTCTGCCCTTTATGTCACTAGCAGACCTTGCGCGCATGCGCGCCGTAGTGTTTTTCAGAGAGAGAGAGAGAGAGATTGTTTTTCAGTGTATGTAGCTCTTACGAACATACCCGTAGGTGAACTGCTGACAGGGTTTGCGATGAGGAGCGATCCGAAACGTGGTATTCGGGTGATTAGATCACTACCGCCGAAGCGCAAGCGCTTTTCTGTCTGCAACAACAGCCCGAAACCAGTATTTATTTCTTAGTATTTATACATATCTAATGAAAAAGTAACCTGGTAACCAAGGTAACCTGCGAAAACTCGGCCACCCAAAATTTTTTTTCAGAGGCTGAGAAAAAAATATTTTTTGGCTGAGTTACTGTGCCGTATCAAAGTCTGTGCAAGTGTGAACAGCAGCTCCTGACCACGGCGCCGCAGGCGCCTGTTGATAGGTCCAGGTGATAGCCCTGTATAGGCAATGCATACGCCTAGTCGGGCCTCAGATCGCCCGACCGCGTCCCGGTGCTCTGTGGTCGGATTTGTGACGCCGCCGCACCGCGCCGCGGCCGGGGGCCCTCCGGAGGCCGAGGATGGCCGTGACGGACCGGGACGAGCTCTGGGAGGTTCAATGTCAGTGTATATATTGTAGAGACTAACCATGTGCACAATATCTTTCAGTCTAGCTAAGCCTGGGAAGGCAATGCTGGGGCCGTAAAGCAGCTTGATGATGCTTCGCCGGCGTGCGTCCCGGAGCGGTGCCAGACGGGCGGTCCGTGGGAGGAAAATGGAGGACAACGCCGACGGCGCTCTGATTCGACTTTTTACTTCAAACAAAGACAGCCGCACGCGCCGCAGCGCGGCGCGTGCGACTGTCAGGAGCGGATCCGTCAGTTAGTCGTGTTCACGCCGGGATCGTGTCCTCCGCAACCTGCACAGACTTTAGGCCGCAACAGTAGCAAAAACACGACACGCTCGAATGGGACACTGCCGCAAGCCTGACACGAGTAAGTGTGTACTCGCAAGGGGGGCAGTTCCCAGTGAAACAGCAAATCCAGCCCGGCAGACCGGGAGAGCCCCCCAGGCGTGAATCGCGCGCCGCCGCCATCCGCCTCTGCGCCACTCGGCAGGCAGCGCAAGGCCCTCGTACGGCTTCCCCGGCCTGGCGCCGATCGAGACGCCCTTTCCGTCGGGCGCGACGACGCCGATCCCGAGGCGAGACGCGTCGGGCGGCCGGCCAGGTCCGACCGCGTCTGTGACTTGGCGCGGGGTGCCCCACTGTGGGGTCGCGCCAGCACTGCTGGCGGCGGCTCCTCGCGCTCCTCGTCGATGGTGTCGCTCCACAAGACGCAGCTCTCGAGCCGGGGCTCGGAGGCGTCGCTGCCCGTCAAGGCCGCCGCGCCCGCCGCCGCGCCCGCCGCCGCACTGGCCGCGTCGACGTCTGCACCCGACACGCCCACCTCGCCAGCGGCTGCTGCGCCCGCCGCGGTGCTCCCTGCTGCCGTGGCGGAGGAGCAGGAGGCGGTCGGCGAGGGGGTGTAGGCAGTCGGTCTGCGTGCAGGTCAAGGTCTCGGTGTGTACTCTCTGAAGTACAATCGTTTTTTGTTTCTTTCTTTCGGAACAGGCCGCCCCCACCAGGGGATGCAGGAATATGTTTTTGAGGAGAGGGTTTGGTTTAATCTTTAAAGACTAAAGTACAAAAAGAATTAAAGTATACCCATGGCACCCGCCAACTCTTGCGTGCACAGTGGCACGGCCGGCGGCGGGGCCGGCGCCGGCGGAAGCAAGCAGCCCGGATGTGCAGCGCGCCATCGGTAACGCGAGATCGCGCTGCATGCACGCTGGACGTGGCCAGTCCAGCCGCATCGATCAGGTTGAGCCGCAAGTACCAGGGTAGAGCACGATAAGTTGAGTGCGCGGGAAGAGGTGTGGGCGCCAACGTCGCAACGATGCTGCGGAGAGGGCAGAGCCAGCGTGGGCACGCATTGGTCGCGAAGCATGCTGCCCCGAGCCCGCCGATGAACAAGCCGCGGGCTGGCAGTAGCCACGTCAACCCACCGCTGTGCAATGGGCAAAGCGCGAGCCCAGCAGTTCAGTCAGGCACGAACGCTGCACCGACGGCGGCGGCGGCCTCGGGGCGAGCGCGACCGAACGCGCTTGCGGTGTCGCCGCCATGCTGTCCTTTCGTATCGACTCCACAGCTGCTGCTCATGCGGGAGCTCGGCATATGCACAGACATCGATACTCGACGACGATACCGGTCACGCACAGGAGCGGCACGCCCTCATCTAATGAACAGCGGCCCCGCCACACACCTTTCGCGGCGCGCCACCCATCCCAGCACCGAGCGCTCCGAGGTGGCCGCGAGGGGATCCGAGTGGTGGCAAAGGGGATCCCTCTCCCTGCGGCTGTGGCCGCGCTCCACCGCAGAGCTTTGCGTCGAGCGAGAGGCCTAGAGCGTGATGCCGCGCTCCTCGCACACGGCCTTCAGCTCAGGCTGCTCCTTGTTGTCCACCTCTAGCGTCTGCACGCGAAAGGAGGCGCGATGAGCATTGGGCGGGGGGGGGGGGGCGAGGGGGTGTCTCGCGCCTTCAAGCTCGGGGCGGCCCCCTCCTTGAGGGCGGCGGACAGCGCCTTGCAGCCCTCCTCGCCGATCCTGTTGCCGACGAGATTGAGCTTCTCGAGCCGCGGCGCTGCCCCCTCCTTGCCGAGGGCGGCGGCCAGCGCCTTGCAGCCCTCGTCGCCAATCTTGTTGCCGAAAAAAGAGAGCGTCTCGAGCCGCGGTGCTGCCCCGCTCGCGAGGACCTCCGCCAGCTGCGCCGCCTCCGCGTCGCCCCAGCCGAGCATGTCGTAGCTCAGCTCCGTCGCCTTGCCAAACTGCTCCTCGAAGGCGGCCTCGTACAGCTGCTTCACGAGCGGCTTGTCGTCCTTGCCGTTGGTGAAGCTCTTCTTCTCCAGCTCCACCGCGAAGGCAGACGGCAGCAGCGGAGGGCGCCGGCCGCCGTGCTGGCCCCAGTCCGCTCGGAGGCGGCCGTAGTCGTACTCCTTGCCGTCGCGCATCTTGCCGAGGTCGAGCGAGAGGAGGCCGGACTTTGTCAGGCTCGCACAGCTCTGCTCCGTGAAGCACCAGCCGCGGTCAAAGTACTCGGCCACGTTGGTGCCCTCGGGCTGGTCCTCAGCCTTGTGGCCGTCCGGGAAGGAGGTAAGCCGCAGCACGGTCGTGTGGGGGTGGGAGTAGAGCGTGCCGAGGCAGCCCAGCCCCTGCTTGAAGAGCGCGTTCTGCTCCTCGCTGCGCATGACGCCGTTGGGGGGGTCGGGGTGCTGGTGCAGCGAGCCGAAGTCCCAAAAGACGCCGAGCCGCGTGATGCGAGGATGCGAGAGCAGGGCCTTGAGCGCCCTCGCGACACGGGTGAGGTTGGCTCCGCGCGGGTCGGGGTGGTCCTTGGTCAGCCACGGGGAGGAGAGCGCGGCGACGGCAAGGTCAAAATCGCCGGTCGCCTTGACGAGGTCGGCGAGGGAGAGGAAGGCCTCTTCGGGCAGTGCCTGGCGGTGGTTGAGGACGCCGCCCGCCTCGGCGTGGCTGATTATCCACTGCGCGTCGAGGAGGGCGACGGCGCCGCTCGCGAGGACCGGCTCAAGGGAGTCGCCGCCGAGCTTGCGCCACCACTCCAGCTCAAAGCGTTTCACGCCGAGATCGGTTGCGGAGGGGAGGGCATTGCGTTGGTGGAGGCAGGGCAGCGACTGCTTGAAGCATGCGCGCATGGACAGCATCGCGATGGTGCTCAACAGCGGCTCGCTCGACAGGCTCGGCGACCTTACACGCACATGTACATGTACAGGTCCGCGAATCGTTGGCTCAAAGCGTGTCACGCGCGGTTTTCTAATTAGGCAAGTCCGTGGGCAGAGCGTCGTGGTCCTACCCTTTGCGATAGAGTTGCTCATGAACCGCTCTGCCGGTGCTTCCGTCACTGAGTCGGTGACGCTCAGTGAGGTGACTCTGCGCAAGTACGCGAGCAGCCGCCAAGCCAGCGCCAACCACTTCGAGTGGCTCAGGAGCGTGTGCCCCGAGCTCTACATCTTTGTCACAGTTTCAGAGAAGGGCGACTGCTGCGAGTGGAGGCTGCGGCACGGCACAAGTTTGTCTGGCCCACTCCTGCGATCGCATTGCTCGAGGAGTGGCACGGTTCGCTACTACGGAGACAGTGAGCAGTGGGTGCGCGAGGAGTTTGCCAACGGCAAGGTGTACCACTACGAGGGTAAGCGCGGCTCGGAGCGGGTGGTGCGCGTGGTGCGTGCCGACGGTGCCGTTGGGCTCTACGAGGGCGACAAAGGCGCGGAGCGGATGGTGCGCCTGAAGGAGCCCAACGGCACGGTGTGGCAATACGAGGGCGAGCAAGGTGCTCTGCTGCGCGCAGAGGAGGTGGCGGAGGCAGCGGCAGCGGCGGAGGCGGAGGCAGCGGCGGCGGCGACGGCGAAGCCCGTCGCCAAGCGGGCGAGGACGGCCCCGAAGCCACCGCAGCAGCCGCAGCAGCAGCCGAGCCCACAGCAGCAGCCGCAGGAGGCGGCGGACGAGGTGGAGGAGAAGGAGGACACGCCGATCCGAATATCTCTCACCCCCCGCTGGCTGTTCATAGGCCATCCAGACGACCTTGCCGGCGGGCTGGGTAGAGGGGGCTATGGTAGTCAACAAGCATTCGGCGACCGGCGTGATCAAGTCCGTCGGCAACGGCAAAATCACGATCTACTGGCCAACGGCAGATATCCACAAGCAGGTCAAAGGGTTTCAGGAGATCCAGAAGAAGGAGATCCAGAAGAAGAAGCTGTCAGGTGCATGGGCCTTCGACGAGTGCCCCATTGCGGACGCTCTCAACAAGTACGCTCTTGTTGGCCAGGGCGAGCGCACCTCCAGGCGCCGGTGACTGTTCTGTTTCGATCGCCGCTTGCCCGCGCTTGCTGAGGCGGGCGGGCGCCAGCGATTTGAGCAGCGGGAGGACCCAATCATGGTTTTTAGTCTCTCTTTCGTGCAAGTCTCGTGGTGCTGTTCGCGCAGGGGGGTATGGGAGGTTAAGTGCGCGGTAGGTGTCCCACGCAAGTGCGAAAGGAAAGGTTTTGGCGGTCAGCGACGATCGCCGCTAGGTGCTGATTGGCTGGGATGAGACCAAGTACGCTGCGGCGCGGCAACGGCGACCCCCTCGCGCACCCTGTATTGTTACTTTTTGAACAGTAAGCAAGCAGCCCCTCTCCCCTAGGTTAGGTTAGCCACCCGAAGAGAGAGGCGAGAGGCACAGGTCACGGCACGCAGTGTGGTCACGGCACAGTGGTACTTGCGCGAGTGGCACGCGTCGTGAGAGCAAGTACAGTCGCCGGTCGCGAGGCGAGGCTCGTCATCAAGCCGTCAGCGCACACTGGCCATTGGATGCTTGGCCTCAGTACCACTTAGCGACGCCGGTCTCGAGCTTGAAGTCGATCTTGGCGAGGGTCCGCTCCGGGTGGCGTGTACCCTCGCGTATCCACTGGCGGACGCGCCGGTTGGCCTCGCGGAGGAAGCGCGCGGATGGGCAGCCGCCCACGCAGGGCAGGCAGGTGCCCCCCAGGGTTTCGAGCGCTGTGGCATCGTAGTCCCCTCGCTCCTGATTATGAAACCATGGGGGTCCGCCATTCCAACGACCCCCAGCATAAGCATCATGGGGGTTCGCCAGTCGGCAGTCACAAGCCTGGTGGCAGCACACGGGGTTGGCACATGGCTGCAGCGTAGTGCTGACTCGCTCGGCGACCGCTAAGATCAGCGCCTTGCCCGCCGGCAGGTTTGCCGGGTCAGCCTCCGCCACTTCGCTCGCAAACGACTCCATTTTGCTCGCAAAAGATGCGGGTTGTAAGCCATCAAGGTAGCCGTGAAGGATGGCATAGGCGATCGCGTCCTCGCGAGTCAAAGCAAGCCAGTACGCTCCGTTCCACGGGAAGTCCGATTCGAGCTCTTGAAAGAAGTCAGCTGCGGTCTTGTACCATTCTCGCGTGAATTCTCCGTCTGAGCAAAATGGCAGCAGGCCTGAAAGCCTGAGGTACAGCTCGCCGCACTGTGGCCCGATGGCCACGCCGATACTGCCGATATCGTCGTCGTCGTCGTCGTCATCATCATCGTCGCCGTCGTCCTTGTTCTTGAAGTCGCAATCGTCATCGTCGTCCTCCTCCTCGTCAGGCAGTAACGCATCGGCTCGCATTGGGAGTGTGCGCAGGAAGACCTGCATCGCAGCGTCCACGTCCTTGTGCTTGATGTGCTTTCTGCGACTATGCTCCGTGTGCGTTATGGCATGCTTCATCCATTCCGTGCCGCATTCTCCAAACTCAAAGTGCCGCCCAGGATCATCTTCAGGATACGAGTCGACAAGCGGCTGATCGCCCACGAGCACGTGCAGCTTCTCGATCGCAGCAATCTCGATACTGATATCGGTCTTGAAGTCACAGGCTGTGCGAATGGCCGCAGAGTAGAAGACTGCGGGCGCAAAGCGAACGCCGCACAAGCGCGCGAGCCGATGGAAGGTGGTTTCCAGGTGTGGCACCGGCACGTCGCCGACCCGCATCTCGATGATGGCCGCGTCGGCGACGCTCGTGCATAGGATGCGGAAGCGCTTGCTCGCCTGCGAGACGAGCGTGAGGTGCCGTGCCGACAGCCAGCGCAGAACCAGGCACTGTTCGTCCTCCGAGAGAATGCTCTCGAGCAGCAGGCTGCCGGGAGCAGACATGACGCTGACCTCCTTGGACATGGGCGGGCAACATCCGACGACGCGGGGTAAAAAAGAAAAAATTCGCATCTTGCCCGCCCGAAAAAAAAAATCGCCGAAAAGAAAGACCCCACCACGTGCTCCACTCCCCAGACCCCTCCGGGTCCCGTCCTGTATCCGCGCCCGCCCGAAGCAAGCGGAGGACGACGGCGGGGTGGTTGTGGGCAGCGGCGCACATCAGCGCGGTGCCGCCGCTGCTGTCCTGCAAGTCGATCTCTGCGCCGCGCTGCAGCAGCAAGTTGACCATCCGCTTGTGGCCCTGGCCAGCGGCGAGCATCAGCGCGGTGACACCTGCGCCGTCCTGCAATGGGCAGAAAACAGCCGACGCCGCTCTCTCGCTTCTAGGTGCCACGAGCCACGTCTGCTCGTCACGGGTGCGCGACGCGATGCTGACCTCGGCACCGGCGGGCGCCGCCGCCTCGAGCGCCCTGAAGTCGGCCTCGAGCTCCTTGTCGAAGAAGCGCCGCTCGGTGCGCGCGTAGTTGAAGGAGACGGCGCGCACCTTGCAGAGGCGGAGAGGGAGGCGGCGGAGGGAGGGGAGGCTTGTCTCGTCGTCCGCCTCATCGCACCTCTTTGGTGGAGGAGAGGATGCGGCTGATCTCGGCTGATCTCGGCTGATCTCGGCTGATCTCGGCTGATCTCGGCGGATCTCGGCTGATCACGGCGGCCTCGGCTGGTCTCGGCTGGTCTCGGCTGCCTCTCGGCTGCTCTCGGGCACTCTCGGCCCGCCCCGCGCACCTCCTTGGTGTCGTCGTCGAGAAGAATGCCCGCCGTGTTGCTTTTAGGGTCGTAGGCAATCGTCTCGAGCTCCGCGCCCGTCGTCGCGTCCAGCCGCACCAGCGCCTGCGTCTCGCGGGGGGAGATATGGGGGGATTCGGGGAGAGATGGGGAGATATCGTCGCACCAGCGCCTGCGTCTCGCGGCCGAGCGTCGAGAGGGCGAGCACCGACTTGAAAGAAGAAACCGTGCCTGCAAACTCGACCATGTTGCCCTCCTCGCCGTACGGGAAATTGACCAAGTCGCGCCACTCATCGCCCGCCGAGTCGCGGACACGGACTGTCGTCGAGCTGTCGGCCTACTCTGAGGTCAGCTCGGGTCAGCTCGGGTCAGCTCGGGAGAGGCGGAACCGCCGTCAAGCTGTGAATCGCTCTACCGCGCCCCCCGATCTCTCCAGCACGCTGGCACGACAAGGGCGCGGACTGGCGGGACTGGCACACACAAGGATACCCATCACTGAGCCGACGATGCTATGGGTAGCCCCAGGGTGGCGCCCACCCCCATACCCTCAGGCACTTGCCTGCGCCCTGCCCGCGCACGCCGCGCACGCGCGCGCACGCCCGCGCACGCCGCGCACGCGCGCGCACGCCCGCGCACGCCGCGCACGCGCGCGCACGCCCGCGCACGTGCGCGCACGCGGCACTACGCCCGCGCACGTGCGCGCACGTGCGCGCACGTGCGCGCACGCCCCGCGCACGCCCGCGCACGCCCGCGCACGCCCGCGCACGCCCGCGCACGTCCGCGCACGTCCGCGCACGTCCGCGCACGCCGCACTACGCGGCACTGCCCAGGTTCCCTCACGCTCAGATTCCCTCACACTCAGATTCCCTCACGCTCAGATTCCGTGCAAGGGGGTGCCGAGGTATGCCACAGGCCGGGATGGAGTGAGATCTTGCGGGGCAGGGCGTGGGCTAGTGCGCGAGGGCGCAGGCAAGTGCCCGAGGGCATGGGGGTGGGCGCCACCCTGGGGCTACCCGTAGCATTGTCGGCTCAGTGATGGGTATCCCAACACCACAAAAAAAAAGTATTATCCTAACGGTGTGGGGGCGCGGAGGGCTTGTTGGCGAGCCAAAATGGTGTTTTCCGAGGCGCTGCGCTAGGCTCAGAGCGAGTTCGCGCTGCGCTAGGCTCAGACGGCGAGTTCGCGCTGCGCTAGGCTCACAGATGCGAGTGCGCTGCGATAGAAGAAAAAAACAGGGTCGAAACGACAACCGAAGGGAGGACTGTGTAGTGTAATCATGTGTCAAGAATCACGTGCTGCTGCTGCTGCTGCTACTGCTGCTGCGGCGCGGCGAGCGCCGTCGCCGAGGCGGGCCTCGGCGGAGAGCGCGATTATGCGGCCTTTTCCGCGACCCGCACAAAGAAGAGGCGCCCTCCGTCAGCCTCGACCTGCCACCGGCTCGCGTCGACCGACCCGGCCGCGTGCCACACCTCCACAGCCCAGTGCGCCAGCCCGCAGAAGTTGCCCTCCTCGATGCCCCATCCCGTGGGCCACGCGGCCAAGGCGGTGCCGAGAGGCGGCGGCGGCGCCGCGGTCGCCTCGAGACGCGCCGCGACGGCGTCAAAGGCGATCCGCCTCGCGCCCGTCGCGGCCGCCTCGGCCAGCAGCGCCTCCCCGGCCAGCCGCGGGAGGTCGCCCTCCGTCTCGAACCAGCACGACGAGCGGCCGTCGGCGCACGCCTCGTCCCACGCCTTGAGCTGGCGGACAAAGGCCGCCAAGCTCTTGAGGCCGGGCGAGGGCGCGGCGGGCGACGGGGCAAGGGAGCAGCCGGGCGAGGAGAGGTAGGAGGTGCTCGCCGGCGAGCGCTCCCGCGCCTGCGAAGGGGCAAGGCCTGAGGGCGGGCGGGCGGTCGGGCGGGCGGGCGCGGGTGGGGGGGATAAACGCTGCGCCGCCAAAGGAACCAGCGACACTGGCCGCGGCTCGTCGCCACGCGCCGGCTCGGAAGAGGGGCTGTCGGCGGCGAAGCAGAGTGGCACGCCTCGCCGCTCGAGCCGCCGACAGCCCCCCTCCTCGACGTGACGGCCGCTCCCGGAGCCGGCCGGTGCGCGCCTGACCCACGCCCCCTCTCGCACCCCTCCGACCCCCCCTGCGCGGCGCACCCGTCCGCTGTGCGCCGGCTCGAGCGCCTATTGCCAAATCGCGACGTTTGAGCGCAGCGCACGCATCCTCTGGGCGCCTGAGCGCGGCGGAATCTTGCCAGAATGTGGCCGCAGGAAGAGCCTCCGGCGGGCCTCCGGCGGACGCCTGGCGGCGTGGCGCTGCGCGCCGGCCTGCGGCCCAAAGCCCGAACGAGCGGTCAAGTTAACTTGACGCGCCGAATCCCTTGGTTGGCCCTCGCAGCTGTGATACAAAAGTGGGGACGCGCCTGGCGGCGCGCCCCCAAAAATTGTCCGGCGCGCGCTGCGAGCGACTCAGAACTCATGAACGAAGCTGCGCGCTCCAATCCAGACGTGCAGTCCTCACCCGCCCTCCTGCTCGTGACCGACCTGATATTCCACGTGCACGGCCACTGCAGCGACGCGCGCCAACTCTTCAGGTCGCGGGAGGTGTGCCAAGAGTGGCGGCGAAGCATTGATGCGCCTGAGCAGAGCGAGCTGTGGCGCGGCCTCTTGGTGAAGCGCTGCGGCCTCCGGCGCCATGTAGCGCTCCCGTCGCAGCTGCCCACGACCACGTGGCGGGCGGCGTACCTGCTCGCGCTCGGCCCAATCGTCACATTCGGCAGCCTCGTGACGGACAACGGCCGCCACTTTTCGACTGAGCAGCTGGACGAGATGCTGCAGTGGCTTGTACGCCTTGCCGACCTCGCTGCGACGGAGGCGCGCTGTCCCTTTGGGCACCTCTTCGGCATCGACGCGCGCGGATGGACGTACGCCGCAGTCTTCAAGTCGGGCAAGCGGAAGGGGGGGCTTGGGGGAGGCGGGTCGGACCTCCAGGCGCATGTGCAGGAGTGGTGGCGTCCGGCGGTGATGGCGCTGACGGAGCGCGTGCGCGCCTCGGTGAACGATGCTCCGCTTGAGGCGCGGTCTGCCGCGTGCAGGTCGGTCCGCAGCTTCGTGCATCTGATGTCGTCCGTCGTGATGCGGTGGGGTTGCTCTGGGGCGGGCTCGAGCACGGCCGAGTGGATGGCGCAGTCAGTGCGCGACGCGGAGCCGGCTTGCGTTGCGCTCGAGCGCATGGCGCAGTAAAGAGGCATTGCTGCGCAGGCGCTGCCCGTACGCGCGTAGCGTGACCTTGCGGCTCGAGCCTTGCGGGCTACGTGCTGTTTAGAAACGTTGAGATTGCGGCCGCGGGCCGGCTCGGATTACTTTTCACTGCAAGACATAGTAGTTTTTTGGTGTTAGTACCGACACGTTCTGGCTAGTGCCATTTCACTGTGGCACAGCCCGCGTTACAAAACAGGTTACAAAACCTTGATTTTGACCATTGCGCGAAAAATGTACCTCTCGGTGCCTTCCAGTGGAAGCTGCGACCTCGCCGAGTAGACGGCGGCACACAGCAGGTGGCGCGGTGTGCCGCCGTCTACTCGGCGGGGTCGCAGCTGCCTCTGCGCGTCCTGGGGAGGTACATTTGTTGCGCGCCGGAGACGACTCGACGCCGCTGAGATCGGAGATCAAGCTCTGACAGGTCACACGTCGCTCCTTTGACGCCGACGTGACTCACCCGTGCAGACCACATCAGGACACGGTCTCGACGCGCTCGGTACGACGCCTGCGACCTGTCTCGGGTCAGGTGGCACGACGCTCATCGCGCCTGCCAGCGCTGCCGTGCAGGTTGCCACGACGAGGTCGAGCACGCTTCTATACGCTCGCCGAGCCTTCCTTTCCATCCCAGTAGGCAGCCTGGGAACGGTGGCGGTCAGAGGCAAAGCCTATGAGGGGTGGTGGAACCACATGTCACGGCTACTGCCGGCTCCACCCCACGATAGCCTCCGAAGGCTGACTTTGAGGCACCATCATCGGACGATGTCGACGAGTTGGGTCGCTCTCGCGGTAGCCAGATGACCTCTTTTCCTAGGATCATCGGCCATGGCCGCAGGAAGCGCGGGGGAGGGCGCTGGGAGCAACACGGAGCTCCGTTGGACGTTTTCAAGATTAGCGTGTCAGAGTGAAATGGCACTAGCCTCTCTCTCAGACAGTATACACACGCGACGGAAAAAGAAGTCAAGGCGGGTAGAAAGAAAGAAAGAACGCAACATATGAAAAGAAAAAAGAAAACCAACGGATTTGCTCTTATGCATCTGTGGGTCGGAATTACTTTTTGTGCTGCATCGATGACGACGAGCTCTCGCCAGTCATGGGAATCGAGCGCTCAGCAGATCACGGCAGATCACGGCCGGTCGAAGCGCGAAGGCCCTTTCCCGTCCGATTTGCGGTTTCACGCTTCACTGACGTTGTCGTGAACACATCGTGGGGGCTCCGTATCTCATCATATCCACGTGCATCTCCTGGTATCTCCCGGTATCTCCCGGTATCCCGCCATATCCCGCCATATCCCGCCGCGGATACCGCGAAAAGAACCGGCCAGCCTAGGCATGCCCGCCATCAAGTTGTACGATGAAAAATGCAGCAGGAACTTAGTTGCCTCGAAGGCCGCCCTGCTCGAAGGCCGCCCTGCTCTCGGCATTGTGTTGTTGACTGATAGCACTGTCTGATCCAACCAGAAAGAGCCGTCGAAGAGCCGTCGAGAGCTACATGAGACCCAAGTCGTCATGATGTACCAGAAAACGAAACTAGCGCCAAAATTGAGATCTCAGGATTGACATTAATTTCTCGCGCCTGCTTTCGCTGCTTGAGGCTCGCCAAACAGATACTGCGTCTATGGCGGTGTGCAACGTCAAGTCGTTATATAACCGCGACAAGACCATCGCGCCAACCGCGACTCTGTTGCTTTTATGCGGCAGCATTCACCGTGACTCTTGCCGTGAATGGTTAGTGACCGCAATACTACGCCGTGAGCTGAGCTTCACCAGCCGTTTATCTTCCTTCCCTTGCCTTCTCTTGCCGTCCGTTCTCTGTGCGCATTCCACTGCATGCATGCGGCATCACAAGCGTCTTCTGCCGGGCGCGCATCTGAACTCGTACCTGGTAGGCCATCGCTTTGCTGAAGGATCAGGCGCCTGAATGGCGACAGTGAGCGTCTCCTACTTATGGATTGCGCTCCGGGTGCACCGGGACCCAGCTGTGAAGAGTCCGCAAGGGTCCGTGCCAAAATGGCCAAAATCAAGCCTGGTTTGGCCGACTCTGCAGTGGCCGCAGGCGGTGATGGCGGACGCCGACGAGCCTCACGCGCCGGGCCCCACCTCAGACAGTACCTCCGGTGGGCTGCATCCACTCACTGCGGGGCTGCTCGCTCGCCATGATAGTCAACGTGCACCGACGGCGACCGCCCTCTCGAAGCGCCGTGCTGACAGGCCAGCCGCCGAGCAGGAGCGAGCAGCCGTTCGAATCCGCGGTGCAGCGCCGCGGATGGCGAACCTCGAGCCGGTGGAGAAGACCGCGGTCGTGTCGGACTCGACCGGCGCCGATGCGGTGCCAGCAATTCGGGCGCGGCCGACTCGCTCCAGTTCGGCGCAGCTCGCCTTGGAGCCCACCGCGCTCTTAAATCGCCTCGAGACCATGCTCCTCGGCAACCAACCCGTCCCCGCACCCTCCAACGAGGTCAGCATCGTCGGCGAGGTCACCAACGGCATCATCATCGCCGCGAAAGCTGCCGTAAACACGCTCTTTTCGTCGCAGCGGCGCGGCGCGCTGATGGCTCTCCAGATAAAGAACCTGAAGAAGGCTGCGCTGGCGTACCTTGTGTGGGACCTACGCGGCGAGCTGGCGGGCGCGCGACTCGAGCAGGCGGTCGTGTACGGCAAGCGGCTCGAGACGCACGCGAGCGGCGTGGACAAGGAGTTGGGCAAGTGCAAGCGGCGGCAGGCGGGCGCGGAGGCGCTTCTCGCTGTCGTTCCAGAAACGTTGCAGGACGTGCCCACGCCAGAGGAGCCCGCGGTCGAGGAGGAGCCGGCGGTCGAGGACCTGCCGGCCAGCGACTCCCGTCCCGACGACGCGTCTTCGGACAGCGATCGGGAAAGCGTCTTCGAACGTCGGGTGACCCGTCGGATGATCGACGCCGGCCTGAACGAGGCGCAATTCGATGATATGCGGAACGTTTACGGGATTCAGCTCGCCCACGAGGACAAGTGCCACGAGTGTGCCAAGCTGCAGGCTCGGGCAGTGAAACTGTATGATATGCTCCTCCCGTACCTCGAGCGCGACTGGGTGCCACTGGAGGAGGCATTCCAGCGGCTCGACCTTATAGCTGCTCGGGAGCGCTCGGGTACCCTGGGTCGTGGGTATGATAGTGACACAACATATGTGTGATACACTACCAAAACAGGGCCGCGGGGGGGCGTTGGGGGCCGCTGGAGGGCCGCTAGACCCTTCCCGGGCCCCTCCGGGTGGGTCCGGGTGCACCCGGCTCAAGGTACGAGGACCGCAAGAGCGCGCCGCAGGCGAAGCGATTTTTGGCGGCAGGGCTGTTCCAATCTTGTGATCACGCGCGAGCCTGTGAATACGCCCCGGAGGCCTCAACCCCCAACTAAAGGGTTGACGGGGGGTCTCAACCGTCAACCAGATGGTTGAGGGGGGGCCTCAACCCTCAACCCGTCAACCACCTGTCAGGAGACGGAACACGGAGGAGCTGTATAGGTCACTAGAGACCCACACCATCGCTACATCACCACAACCACCAAGTCGGATACAAGTCGATGACAATGTGCGCGGCAGGGCAAACCAAACATGAGACGGTTACACAAGGACGGTCAGGCTACGGTCAGGAAGTAGGTTTGAGTTCACACTCTCCAACACTCCCCCATTGTCTCCGCAGTCTTCATGAATGAGGATGCGGCAGACAACAACAGCAGAGTGTGAATGTGTCTGAGCGTAGGTATGCCGGTTACCCGCCGGCGTCTCGCGGGGCTGGCTAAGCGTCCAACCTTGCGTCTTCGCGAAGGATGGTCTTGCTTGTTGGCAAGACTTGCGCGCTAAGATGATCCAGTGAAGGGGTCAAAGCGCGGCCGAGTGGGCGGAGAGAGAGAAAGGGGAGATAATGAACAGGAGCTCGTTGTGGAGCTCGGTCATGGCGCGCCGCGAGCTGCAATCCGGGCTGAGCGTCGCGGGGCAGCGGCTTGAGCGGGCGCGGCAGGCGCGGCGGGCGCGGGAGCGGCAGCGGGGGCGCCCCCTTGCGGCGCGGCGATTGGGCCGTTGGGAGGCCTCGCCGCGTTGACGCGGATGAGCGCATCAGGGACGTGAGGACGATCTTCAATGCCCCGAACGTTGATGTTGCGCCACGGGCCGCCGACGTCGGAGATGGCAGGCTCAGTCTCAGACGTCCAGACGGCAGAGGCGCTCGTAGAGGCGCATTGGACTTCTTGCCAGAGGCGTTGGACAGCGGGACGGGCTAGCGCGAGGAGGCGAGACGAGGAAGAGACAGCAATGAGGTAGAGTGGCATTGCCACATCGAACAGATGCCCAACACTCCCCCACGACGTGGTAATCGCCACACAAGGCAGAGAGGGCGTGTCGATCGTCGCGTGTTCATCGCGTACAGCTCCGGTCGTGTCGAGTGGCGACGTCGGAAGTAGCGGCGGCGAAAGGCAGGGTCCACATTCGGTGCGAGATCTTTGCGGTAACTGCCGTTGCAGCAGCCCGAGAGCTGGTAGCGGAGGCAGCAGCTGCGATGGTGGTCCGTAGGCGAGGAGAACGGACCGGTAAGGAGAAGCAAGAGGGGATACTCGTGTCCACACAGCCGCAGTGCTGGCGGAGATGCGCTCTGTCGCAGAAGATCCGCAAGCACCCAAGTTGATGTTGCGGTTGTACTCATTCTGCTCAGCCTCCGTGCCGAGCAGTTGGCGGCCGCTGTGCCACCGTGCGCCGAGCCTCTGTGCCCAGCCAATCACCACGGCTCGCGCAGGTGCCCATGGTGCCAGCCAACGTATCGAGCGTAAGCCGGAAATGCTGTGCGGCAACACATCTCGCTTGTGTGCCGCACCAGCTCTCATGTCGGCCTCAGTGCCGCACTGCTCACTCCGTGCACTCACCGGTCGGTACCATGTCAGGAGACGGAACACGGAGGAGCTGTATAGGTCACTAGAGACCCACACCATCGCTACATCACCACAACCACCAAGTCGGATACAAGTCGATGACAATGTGCGCGGCAGGGCAAACCAAACATGAGACGGTTACACAAGGACGGTCAGGCTACGGTCAGGAAGTAGGTTTGAGTTCACACTCTCCAACACCACCCCTCTGAGCAGCGTCTGGGTGCAGAATTACTTTTTGTGCTTTGGCCGACGCCCTTGGCCGACCCGAGGCGGCCTTACCAGCTGCTGGTCGTATCGACGTGTGCCGTACAACTTCACGTATTTAACACGAATGCCCACCTCCAAGCCGCGTGAGCGGTGGGCCGATGAGGCATGCTTCGAGGTTAACCGGGAGCGAATGCACGTGCCGCTCCGGGCGTATGAGAGCCGAGCCGCTGTGCTCGGCCGCCGCTTGTGCGACGAGCTGCCGGCCGGCCCGTGGTTGCTGGCGCTCACACCCGCCCGCTGGTCCTTCTCGCTCGCATCAAAGCCAGCGGATGCTCCATCGGTGTCGGGTCCGGGCGGCTTTGACGCTGCGGGCTGGGGCGACCTGCAGGTTCCATGCTCGTGGGAGGTCGCCGGCGTCGGCTCCAAGCCCGTCTACCTCAACGAGCGGTATCCGTTCAAGCTCGACCCGCCGCGCGTGCCGACGGACGAGCGGAACGAGGTTGGCTCCTACCAGGTCTCGTTCACCCTCCCTGCCCGTTGGATCGGCCGCCGCTCGTACCTCGTGCTGGACGGGCTCGGCTCGGCGGCGACGGTGTGGATCGACGGGGCCGAGGTGGGCTACTCGCAAGACTCGCGGCTGCCGGCCGAGTTTGAGGTGACCAAGCTCGTCTCCGCCGAGGGGATGTCCGCGTCCGAACACGTCCTCTCGGTCCAAGTGGTTCGGTACTCGGACGGCTCGTACCTCGAGGACCAAGACCAGGTGGCAAGTCTAGCCGCCTCCTAGCACCTCCCGAGACCCTCCCTGCGGGCAGGTGCCCGCCTCTCCTCTCCCGCTCCCTCAGCCGCCGCACCCCAGACCTCCCCGCCTCCCCACGCCCACCCGCCAGCTACCCCACCCATCCCGCTACCCAGCGACCCCACCCATCCCGCCGCCCCGCAGTGCCGGCTGTCCCTAACCCCAACCCCAACCCGAACCCGCAGTGGTGGCTGTCGGGCATCCAGCGGCACTGCTTCCTGTACTCGAAGCCCGCGCGCCTCGCCATCCGCGACTTTGCCGTCTCGACCACCGTCCCTCCCTCCGGCGCCACTGCCGACTTCTCGCTCGACGTGGCGCTCGCCGGCTCGATCGTCGACGCCGCCGCCACGGACACAGCCGCCGCCGCGAAGGCCAGAGCCCTGCCCAGAGAGAGCGGGCTCGTGGCGAGAGGGCACGCCCAGGACATGTCCGCGACACGCTGTCGCAGGCCTTCTCCGAGAGCGGGCTCGCGGTGCGCGCCTCGCTCCACGGCCCCTTCCGCCTCGGACGCCAGCAGGACCTCGAGGCGCCGCTGCCGGCCTGCAGCGAGGCGTGGGCCGCGACCCTCGCGCCGCCCACGCTCGCCGAGGACGTGGACGTCGCCAGGCTGTCTGCGGTCGGCCGCCCCGCGCCGGGCGCCGACGACGCCGACCCGCACCACGCCCTGCTCGACGACGACGCGCACGGGCTGATGTCGCTGCGCGGCTGCCCTGCGCGCGCGCGCGGCGGAGCGACCCTCGAGGCGCCGGCGCTCTGGAGCGCGGAGGAGCCGAACCTGTACTCGCTCGTCGTCGAGCTGGTCGCCCCCGGCTCGGGCGGCGAGGACGTGCTCGACGTCGAGACGTGCCTCGTCGGCCTGCGCAGCGTGTCGATCGAGGGCGGCCCCGCCGCGCGTCGACGGCGAGGCGAGGAGGAGCCGGTTGACCGGCTATGCGGTCGTCGGGTAGGCGGGCTGCTGCGGGTCAACGGCGCCCCGCTCACCATCAAGGGCGTGAACCGGCACGAGCACACCGCCGAGGGCGGCAAGGCCGTGTCGTGGGAGTCGATGCTCCTCGACGCCACGATGCTCAAGGCGGCCGACTGCGCCGGCTGTCTGCCGGAGGGCGGCGAGTGAGTCACGCCTGCTCGCCCATGATCAGGCGTACAACTTCAACGCCGTCCGGACGGCGCACTACCCAAACACCGACGCTTGGTACGAGATCTGCGCCGCCGTCGGCTTGTACGTGGTGGACGAGGCCAACCTCGAGACGCACGGCTTCTCCTCGTGGGGCGACGAGGGCTACCTCTCCAAGCAGCCCTCGTGGCGGCACGCCTACCTCTCGCGGATGACGCGGATGGTGCGGCGCGACACGCGCCTGCCTCTTCCTGGACCTGTCGTGGACCTGTCGAGGAGCCCCGCAGGTGCGGCGCGACAAGAACTCGCCGTGCGTGATCGTCTGGTCGCTCGGCAACGAGTCCGGCTACGGCCCAAACCACGACGCGATGGCTGCGTGGTGCCGCACGCACGACCCGAGCCGGCCGGTCCAGTACGAGTCGTGCGGCGGCGGCGACGCGACCGACATCATCTGCCCGATGTACCCCGACAAGAAGCACGTCGAGAAGGTGGGGAGCTCGGCCGCCGGCCAAAACGCGAAGTGGATGTTCGCCCCGACGCGCCGCTTCCCGCTTGGCACGCGTGAGCAGCCTCGGCAGTGCCCCCTCGCGCGCCACGCCGCCCTCGGACGCGGCGGCTCGCCCGACCGCCGGCCCGCACCGCGCGCCGTAGGCCGCTCATCCCTTGCGAGTTTGCGCACGCGATGGGGAACTCGACGGGCAACTACGCCGACTGGTGGGAGCTCTTCGCCTCGCTCCCCTACGCGCAGGGCGGCTTCATCTGGGACTGGGCGGACCAGGGGCTGCACCAGACGGACCCGAAGACGGGCAAGCACTTTTGGGCCTACGGCGGCGACTTCGAGTGCAAGCAGCACGACGCGCAGTTCTGCATCAACGGGCTCGTCTTCCCCGACCGCACGCCTCACCCGGCGCTGCACGAGGTCAAGCACGTGCACCGGCCGGTCGACGTGGCGCTGCTCTCCGCCGAGCCGGCCGCCGAGCCGGCCGCGGGGAAGCGGCGCTCCGCGTTCCGCGTGCGGATCAGCTCGCGGTACGACCACCTCCCCAGCCTCGCCCACCTCTCGCTGCGGTGCGGCCTCGAGGTCGGCGGCGTCGAGGTCGGAGAGGCGGCGCCGCTCGAGTCGGGCGGCGGCGGCTGGCGGGCCGTCGGCGCGCGCGACTCGTGTGAGGTAGACCTCGAGGTCGTCTGGGACCCCGCCCTCGCGCCGTACCGCCCGTCGGAGGTCTACCTCGCCCTCTGCTTCACGCTCTCCGAGGAGTCGGCCTGGGCCGCCGCCGGCCACGAGGTCGCCGCCGTCCAGCTGCACATCGACGCCGCCGCGCTCGGCGAGCAGCTCGCCTCGCAGGCGCCGCCCGCCCGAGGAGCGGATTAGCCGAGGAGGAGCCGAGATATGCAGCTCGCCTCGCAGGCGCCGCCCGCCCGCGCCGCCGCCGCGCTGGAGTCGCCGGCGGCCGCGCCTCTCAAGTGCTCCGACCTCGCCGACGCCATCGAGGTGTGATCTCCCCATATCTCCCCACATCTCCCCACATCTCCCCACATCTCGCCGACGCCATCCAGGTGTCGGGCAGCGGCGCCGAGGGCGCCTTCAGCGTCGTCGTCTGCAAGACGACCGGGACGCTCCGCTCGCTCGCGATCAACGGCGAGTCGCTGCTCGCCGCCGGCTCGGCGGCGCTCAACCTTTGGCGCGCGCCGACGGACAACGACAACGGCGCGACGCCTGGCATGCCGGCCGTGACGTCGGACCGGAAGGAGTGGCTCGCGCAGTTCGTCTCGTCCGCCTCGTGGTCGAAGCCGAAGCCGCAGCTCGGCTGGGCGACGCTGCAGCCGCTCTACCTGCGGCCCTTCTACTCGACGGTCGGCCCCTTCCTCCGCTGGCTGACACTTCCTAGACACTTCCTACACACTTCCTAGACACTTCCTAGGTCGGCCCCTTCCTCCGCTGGCTGGGCGTGGGCGCAGTGCAGTCGTGGGCGTACATCTGGAAGCACCACTCCCTCGACAGCCTCTCGCGCGAGGCAGTCGCGGTGCAGCTCGTCGAGGCGGCGGCGGAGCGCGTCGTCATCCGCTGCAAGTGCGACCTGCGCACGCCAAAGGGAAGGACGCGCGCGAAGCACGAGCTGCTCGTCACCGTCTCAGCCGACGGCTCTGTCGCCCTCGACACGACGGCAAAGGTGACAAGGGCGTCCGGGATGCCGCTCTGCGCGCCCGAGTTCTCTCTCCCGCGAATCGGCCTGCGCTTTGCCGCGGCGCCCGACCTGCCGAGGCTCGGTGCGAGAGGTGAGTCAGTCGGTGAGCCACGCGCGTTTGATTCCACAGGCGCCCGACCTGCTCGGCTCGGTGCGCTGGCTCGGCCAGGGGCCGCACGAGAACTACCCCGACCGGGCGGCCGGCGCGCGGTTCGGCATGCACAGCGCGACGTCCGCCGAGCTCTTCACGCCGTACGTCGTCCCGTCCGAGTGCGGCCACCGCGGCGGCACGACTTGGCTGGTGCTGTCTGCGCCAGGAGGGCGCGGGCTCGCCGTCTCGAGCGAGGAGCCGTTCGGGTGGTCGGCGCTGCCGCACGGCGCGCAGGCGATCGACGCGGCGGCCCACCCCTCCGACCTCGAGCCGGAGGCGCACGCGACGCTCTGCGTCGACCACCGCATGATGGGCGTCGGCGGTGATATTGGGTGGGGGCGGTCGGTGTGGCCAGAGTACCTCGTGCCGGACGGGGCCTACACTTGGCGGACGACGCTGCGCCCCTTCAAGCAGCCGCCGGCGACGCCGCCGCCGGCGGCGGCGCCCATCGCGGGGGCCGAGTGATGCCGACGGCTCTGCCTCGGCTCTGCCTCGGCTCGGCGTCGGCGTGGCGCCGGAGGGCGCGTGTCGCGCCCAGTCTCGAGTCTCGACAGATGATCAACGTGCGTGCGATTGTGTGCTGTCTCAGAGAGGGGCCGAGTGATGTTGTCTGGGGTGCGGGCGGCGGGGACGGGCGGATCGGAGCCGCGGGGCCGACTGTGGCTGGAGAGAGTGAGTCAGATTGCTGGTCAGATGGGGCGCGGAGGCGCGAGACGCGGAGGCGCGAGGCAGCATGCATCGGGCGAAGAGCTCGAGCCCGAGATTGCGCATTTCGGCCATATATTTTTGTGTCGGCCGTGTCTCCTTGGGTCGATGGGTCCGCACCTCAGAAGTGGGTGATACGCCGCTGTGAAACGGAAACCTGATCCGCTATAACCCGCCACGTACGGCTTTAACTAAAAAGCCGTCATATAACGGGCGCAAACAATATGTACGATCTGCACACAACTAGAGAAAAATCTACCGGGGTTGTGCGTTTATGTGAGTGAGGTCTGTGTCCTGAGCTCCTGACTTGCCAACAATATATACCTGTACAACTTACCACAATTCGATACAGTCATACACAACAATGATAATCTCTCTCTGTCTCTCTCTCCACAATGCGTAGCGCGCTCCCTAGCTCGGCCCCTTGACGGACGAGTCACCTGCACCGCCCCCCCTTCGTGCCCGGAGTAATTAATCGGGCACGCACCACCACCACTGCATGCAGCGCCTTTTCGCAGCAAAGCGTGTTCACCGCGCCCCCGGGGGAGGCGGGGGCGTGGAAAAAGCGGGGGCGGCGGGTGTGCGGGATGTCTGTGGGCCCGAGAGCGATATGCCATACGTGTCCTTGCTTTGTTTCCTAACTCGAAGGCTACCCGGCAGCTCAAAAAAAGCGGGCACGCGGGACATGCACAGGCGCCAAGGGGCGCAGAACCGACCTAACCCGTCGGAGGTGGGGGGAAGGGAGTCCCCCGGGTCCTGCGCGAGCGCGAGAGTAACCCCAGGAGGGCCAAGATGAGCGGTGCGCGCAGGGGTCGGCGTGGAGGGCGATGAACGCGCCGCGCGGGGCGCCGCCTCACCGGCCCTCGCCAACGCCTCAAAAATGGCGCAGAGTGAGGCGGCGCACCGAGCGAGCACGTGAGCCCCGTGGCTCCAACCGGGCCCTTCCTTTTTTGAGCAGGTGTGCCGCCGCGCGAGCGACGCTCCGAGATCGCCCGAGATAGCGCGGCGCGGCCCCGAGATCGCCCGAGATAGCGCGAGATCGCCCGAGATCGCGCGGCGCGGCCCGAGGCGAGGTGGATGGGTTGGGAGCGAGGGGGCGAAAGTGTTCAGTGCGGTAGACGGTGAGCTCGGGGCGCGTGAGCCGGACTTGGGGGCCGGACGGCTTTCATTTCTCTCTGCGTTCTCGCACATGGAGTGCGAAATACTCGACTTTCCGCCCCAAACTGTCGCACTCCCCTTTCTCCCGGCCGGGGTGGGGCGCGCGCGGGGGCGGCGGGTGTGCGGGATGTCTGTGGGCCCGAGAGCGATATGCCATTTCCGCGTTGCGTTTGTTTCATCACATCGAAGGCTAACCTCAAAAAAAACACGACATTTCGCGCCATGATCGGCGAAGAGGGGCAACGATATGGGACCCACCACGCCACGCGATGACCCCCTCCTCTCGATCCTCGATCGCTTCACGCCTCTTGAGGCGCGCGCCTCGCTGCCGCCGAGCAAATTCGTGTCTCCTCCTGGCCCTGCAGCCGAGCCCATCATGCGGTTCGTCCGCGAGTGCCACCGCGAGCCCGTCCCGCACCTGACACCGAGCGGACCGGGCCAAGAAACGCTGCACGAGCGCTCGGCGGAGCGTCACCCCGATGCGGCGCGGCGGGCTGGTGCAGAGCGGGCGGCGGCTGCCGTTCGTGCGGACGCGGCAGTGGCAGCCTTCCGTCGCCGGCTGTGCCCGTGGCAGACGCTCTGCGAGGAGGCGTCGCTGCAGCTGATGCGACGGCTCGACCTGCCGACCCTGCTCGCTCTCAAGGGCACCGACCGGGCATCCGCCGCGCGCGCGCGCGCAACACTCGCCTCCGTGCGCTGGCGGACCACCGGATCAAACGGCGCCGACCTCGCCGCCCGGCTGCCCGAGGCGAAGGCTGCCGGGTGGCTGCGATCGCGGATCACGCCGTCGAGCGACTTTGCGTCGCTGACGGCGCGGGCGCTGCGGGCGGAGCTGGAGGTGGCCCTCTCGCTGCCGCCGGGGGCGCTGCGCAAGCGCAGGGCCTGGCTCGACCGGCTCATCCTCGTGCGGAGAGACGAGACGACCGCCGCGCCGCCACCGCCGCCGCCGCCGCCTCCTCGCCAACCGTCGGTCGCGTCGCGGCCAGCCGAGCGGTCGCTCCCGGCCCCCTCACCGCGCCCGCCACCGCAAGCACCGCCGAGGCCGCAGCCGAAGCCGCCGCCGCCCGCCGCCTCGCCAGGGCCGACGCCGTCTGGGCCGCCGCCCTCTCTGCCGCTCCATGGCGCAGCCCAGCCGACTCGCCAGGCCCGCAGGCAGGCCCCGCGCAGGAGATGTGGCGAGTGCGCGGGCTGCGTCTCTCCCGGCTGCGGCGTGTGCGCCTCCTGCCGAGGGACGAAGAGTGCGATCGAGCAGCGGAAGGGCTGCGTGCATCGCAAGTGCGAGGTGCTCGCCCTCGCCAGGAGGGAGGCGGCGGCGGCGCGCCTCCTCCTGCAAGCCGGCTCGCCGCGCAGCGCCGCCGCCGCCCCGCCCGCGGCGAAGACCGCAACCCCCCGACCGGCCGCTCCGCCCGCTCCGCCCGCTACGCCCGCTACACCTGCTCCGCCTGCTCCGCCCGCCGCTCCGGCTGCTGGCTTCTCGACCGGCCGCGAGGCGAGCCAAGAGGCGGCGCCGGACTCGGACGAGGAGGAGGGGCGGCCCCTCGCCGCACGCGCAAAGAAGCGCGCGCGAGGCGACCCGCAGCAGGCTGGCGAGGGAGGGAGGGGCGAGGGAGGGGCGGGCGGCGCAGAGGGAGGCGCCGGCTCCGACTCAGAGGAGGGCCGGCCGCTTGCCACCAGGCGGCGGGGGGCGGCGGCGGGGAAGCCGCCGGCGAAGGCGAACGCTTCGGAGAGCCCGCCGCCTCCTCCGCCTCCTCCGCCTCCTCCCGCTCGGCACAAGCTTGCTGCGGTGCGGCAAATGGCACAGAGCAGCGATGAGGAGGAGGAGGAGGCCGACACAGCTTGCCAGGTGCTTTCCGCGACCGTGCAAGCGGCGCGAGCGCAGGTGGCCTCGGGGCCATCCGGGGCGATGCGTGCAGCCGCCGTGATGCGGTTGGTGCGCCACTGCCACCGGCGTCCTGTGCAGCACCTTCCTGGCCCCATCCCGTTTAGGTAGGCTCGCCGGACGGCGCGAGACCGAGAGATTCTGCCCGTCGCGCGCGCTCTAAGGTATACATGTAACCTCGGCGCCAACCCGCCTAGTTTCGTTTCTTTTCTTCCCTACAGCACCCTCTCGTGTCCTCTCTAGTTTCCGGACATCCGTGGAAATTTCAATCAGAGGCTCTGACTTCCAGAGGCCAGGAACGCGTGTCGGTGGTACCCAACTACCTCCTCCCACAGCTCCCCGCAGTCGCGCATCTCCCGGCCCCAGACGCCGTACGACGATGGGATCAGCCCTGAGCCTGGCTCGGTCGTCGTCCCCTACATTTTTGGCAGCGTCGCCGGCCTCCGGGCGGACTTCGTCCCTCGCCCCAACCCTGAGACTGGCTCGGTCATCACCGCCGCCGGCCTCCAGACGGACTTGCACTTCGGCAGTCACCACATACAAAATAGAGGCGGTTAGAGCACCACGACGCAACAAGAGACTAGCGCAGACGAGAGCAGGGCAGACCCGGGGACTGGGGAGCCGGAGCAGACGGCATCGGCCGCCGAGGGAACGTTGGGAAGAGGCACGAGGAGGGCGGCGACCTCGACCGACTATGGAGGACCCGTCGCCAGACGACGCAGGGCAGAAGACGGTGAGGCGGAGCAGACGCGCAGGGCGAGACGAGGGAGGGAGCAGGACTTTGCGGAGATCAGCAGGAGGATGTACGAAGAGATTAGGAGCAGCAGGGACCCGAGGGACCATGTGGAAGACGGCTAGTGCTAGTCCCCCATCGGGAGGACGACCCCGGCTAGTCGCCGCGACCACACCCACAAAGAACCCTGCACAAAGATCGCAAGGGCGGGGACCTGTTCCTTTTTACCCATCTCACAGTAGAGAGGTGTCCGTTTTTATTTATTTATTTATTTTACGACGCAACAAGATCCACTCTGCAGTACATCCCCCTGTGGAGAAGCAAGCGAAAGCCCACACACAGGCCGTCACAGAGCAATAGCTCGGTGGAGCGTCGAGCCCCACCACCGGCGCCCTCCCCGGGCGCAGCACTGTCCTCAGGCACGCTTGCCGCCCTTCCCGCTGGTGCCGCTATCGAAGAACTCAAACAGCGCGACTGCAAACATCGAAAAGTTGACGCAGTGGAAGCCGGTGCACACGATGCAAAAATCGCCAAGGATGAACTTGAGGACGTACAGCAGGTAGCAGGAGAAGCACGCGCCGGCGGTCGCGACCGCCAGGAAGAGCGGCTGCCGGTACGGGACGAGGTTCAACCTCCACAGGCACGCGGCGACAAAGTAAGCGGAGTAGAGCGCCATGCCGGCGACTGCTAGGCCGATATCGAGGGCGTCGCCCTGCTTCACCAGACCCCAGTGAGAGAGCGGGTGCGCGTACTCGCTCGAGAAGACTGCCGTGCAGGAGAAGCCCGCGCCGATGTCGCACGCAGCCTCGTAGCCGGGCTCGTGCATCTGCGTTTCGACGGAGAGCGCGTACGTGGCGATTGTGAGGCCAACCAAACCCAGGAGCGCCACCTTGATGGCCCGCCGCTTGCTGGCCGCGGTGAGAGGCATATGTCCCAGGCCTACGCGGTCTCTGGATGGCAAGCGCTATGACTAAGACGGAGTGGGTTCAGGCTCCTTGCGGATACGGGGATCTGCGGTAGCGTCAAACAGCTAGGTCCAGAGAGAATTTCACCAGGCTCTCTCTTATGGGGTAAATAAATAAAACATAAATCACACCAAACGAGGGGTGGGAGAAGGACAGGGTCCCCACCTGCACGGAGCAGGCAGGAGATCTTGTAAGGACGATCAGGGACACAGGGGAAGGAACGGGAGCGGGGAGCGCAGAGAGATTTTAGAAAACCTTTCTCCTTCTCTTGGAGCGCATCGCGACACGGTCACACGGAGGGGGGCTGAGGGTTCACCCACACGACAGGGTCCCAGGTGCCAGGAATCCCCCCCCTCTCGTATAGGACAGGTTGCACCCGGCGGCACCGGGGGCAGGCGCGGGCCTCCTACTGGTTGCGCTCTCCTAGTTCTCCTGCTCCCGACAAGGCTCAAGGGTTGTCAGCGACAGGCTCGCAGCACGGTGGACTCCCTACTCCACTGGCGATCTCTCTCGACTAGCGACCTTCCTCCGGCTTCTCACTGGCAGTCTCTCACTACAGTTGTATCACGGGCACACTGACAGAGGCGGCCAAGGCTCACGCCGTTATGCCACCGTTTTCCGCGCACAGCATTTCTTCTTCTTGGACCACTAAGAATTGGCTGGGGCTGCAGAAGCAGCGTATCTCAGTCGTTCTTCACACGGCAATCGCAGAGCAGGTTGTGAATGAGCTTGCCTGTGGCGGGGGTGGGCGGGTGCACGGAGCTAAGTGCCTCGCCACTCTCGCAGGAGTCGCTTAGGCGGCTCCCGTGGTGTACCTGTGTTAGTGCCAGTGCGAGCCAGTCCCGTGCGCTGTGTTGTGCGAGGGAGCTCGTTGTAAACTTGGAGCACTTGGAGTGCAGTCATTCGCCTCACATCCAGGGCCGGGGAACTGAGAAGCGCACCCAGCGAGCCGGATGATCGGGATCGGGCTACGGGCTAGAGAGCCCTGACCCCTAGCTAGGGGGGTGCGCGTTCGCAGGGAAAGGGCCGTAAAGTAAACACAGGTCTCCGAGGGTTGGCTCCGTGTACCGGGTTTCCCCTTAACTTCAGAACGCCCCCTCTACTCGGAGCTAGTAGACACGCCCCTGTACACCACGCACGTACACAGGTCCTCCCCCCCTCCCCCCTCCCCCCTTTTTTGGGGCCTTTTTTCTTCTTGCCTGGCCTGGCCCCCCCCCCCCCCCCTGACTGACTGGCTCCCGCAGCTGCAGCTGCCCGGACCTTTGTCCCGGGGGGGAGGGGCCTCCCGGGGGTGGTTGTCCCCCCCCGGGGGCCCGGGTGGGGGAAATTTTGGAGCCAATTTTCCCCCGCCTTTTGGGGCGGGGCATACAAAAATTTCCCCCGTTTCCCCCCCCGGATTCCCCGGGGGTCCCCCGAATCCTTTCCCCCTTTAAGAGGAGCCCGAAAGGGGGCCAAAAAATTCCCCCCCCCCAAAAAACACAAATCCCCGGGGGCGGCCCCCCCCCCCCCCCTTTTGCCCGTTTTTGGCCCCCCCCCCCCCCCTTTTTTCCCCTCCCCCCCCCATCTTGCCCGCTTTTGACCCCCCCCCCCCCCCTTCTTTCCCCTCCACCCCCCATCCTGCCCGCTTTTGACCCCCCCCCCCCCCCCCCGGCAGTCGCACGTGCCGATGATGGCGCCCGGCATCAACGTGCTCACCAAGGACCACTTCGTCGGTGACGAGGGAGAGCCCGTCCTCCCCCTCCAACCCGCCCTCCCCGACCCGCCGCAAGCCGCGGAGCCGGCCGGCGCCGCGGAGGCGGCGGCCCCACAGCCGTCGCCGTCGCCCGCGCCGCCGCCTCGCCAGCCCGGCTCGGGCGGCGGCGGCGGCGGCGGCGGCGGCGGGTCGGAGCGGTCGCGGCCGCGCAACGCGCTCGAGCGGCGGGAGTGGACGGCGGAGGAGGACGAGATCATCAAGGACGGCGTGCGGCAGTACGGCTACCGCTGGCGGCGCATCGCCTCACAGCTGCAGGGCCGCTCGGACGACGCGGTGCGCAACCGCTGGTCGCGGCTCAAGGGCGGAGAGGAGGGCGAGCCAAAGGCCGGGCTCAGCAAGGGCGGCGCCTCGGGCCGCAACGCGGCGGGCGACACGGGCGTCACGGGCGACGGAGGCAGCCCGGCTGCGCCGCCCGTGCGGCGGCGCGCGTCTGCGAGCGGGGAGGAGGGCGGAGCAAAGCCGGAGCGGATCGGGTGGACGCAGGCCGAGGACGCGATCATCATCTCGTCGGTGCGCAGAGATCGGGCACAAGTGGTACCGCATCGCGCAGCGCATCCCCGGCCGCACCGAGCACGCCATCCGCAACCGCTGGCAGCGGCTGCTCAAGATGGTGGAGGAGCAGCAGGCGCCGCCGCCGCCGCCGCCGCCCCTCATCGCGTGAGGCGCCGCTCGCTTGCGACCACGGCACAAGCCGCGAGGTAGCTGCGCTCGCGCCGTGTACGTCGCAGGTGCCGTTCCCGTACTTCGTCGATGAAAGCCCTACCCCGGCCCGAGTACTCCTCGTTGGCCGTCAGCAGATCTCGGAATCGGCCCTGCCGTTCCACCCCCATGGGACTCCGCCTGGGGCGCTCCGCTGGGCCAATCCCCACTGCCCTCTGCGGCCCACTTACCATGCCTGGCCCGGCTCCCCATTGGAAGGAGCCCGTCAGCCTTGCAACCACCGGCACGTGAAGGGGGCCCGCCCGGGTCGCCACTGCCGCCCGCGCAGGTTGCTCGGCCGACGACCATCTCGTCGCCGGCTCATTGGCCCATACACAGTCGATGCGTGACACTCCCCTCCCCTTTGGGCAGAACGTGAACCCCATCGCCGCCGGCCCTGCTGCTTCATGGCAGTCGGTAAGGCCCAGGCGCCGCAGGGCGAGGACCAGGGAGCTC
Organism: Emiliania huxleyi CCMP1516; assembly: GCF_000372725.1. NCBI lineage: Eukaryota > Haptophyta > Isochrysidales > Noelaerhabdaceae > Emiliania > Emiliania huxleyi. The sequence goes on along the minus strand of NW_005201240.1, from coordinate 53,726 downwards.
GCCCCCTCGTCGTAACCCTCGAGCCTCCCCGACGACCTGTCCGCCGCCGAGGCCGCCACATTCAAGTCTCCCATAACGATCGTCGCGGCCTGCCCGTGCCTCCGAACAAGCGTCGTCAGGGTCGAGCATAGCTCCGCCGCCAGCTGCCGCTTTTGAGCCGAGCTCTCCGGCGCGCTCACCCCATAGACCCCGACGAGGTGGAGGTCTCTCCCGTCTGTTGTGCTGAGATGTACATGGAGGAGTCTCCCACTACAGTAATACGCCACCTTCTGGATCCTCCTCGCTAGCGGCGCGCGCAGGAGCATTAGCGCCCCTCCGGACACCCGCGCCGGCAACGGGCTCCCCGCAACCATCTGTTCCATGGTGCTTACGGCCGCAGACGAGGGCGCCCCGACCACCTCGACATCTTCCACCGATGTCATGTACGTCTCCACCGCACGTACCCCATTCGCATCCACATTCGCCTCTGGTAGGTAGAGAACGTCGACTAGGCCATGTTCCACCAGGGCGACCGCCGCGGGTAGACGGCACTGGGACCTCTCTTTCCCCGACGTCTCTCGTACGGCATCATCCGGCCGGTAGGGTTGACGACTCCCACCACCAGGTCCTCTTCCCCTTCCCGATGCAGGATGTTTACGTCCCCTTTCCAGCCAAGGGATCCGTGAATCCGGGCCGCGGTGACTCCCTCAGGCCAGCCCACCTTCTTGCCGTCTCCGGTCGACTCCACCGGGGCCAGCAAGAGGCACGACGGCTCCCGTATCTCCCCCTCGTGGTCGCCCTCACCCCCCGCCTCCTCCAGGAGCCGGGCCACGGAGTCTTGTTCTAAGCTGCCCATGAACTCGATGGCTTCCACCCCAAACAGATACTTCAATCGGCGGAGATGCGGGTGGCCCCGCCGGCTGGACTGCGTGGGTATCCTCGCCGCCCCGGCCCTCCCAGGGGGAGGCAGCCTAGTCGTTGCGAGCCCGAGTTGGAGTGAGTGCTCGCCGTCGTCCGATGGTAGCCCCCTTCCACTGGCGAGAGCGTCCTGGCACCTGGGGCGGTGATCAGCCTCGATCAGTCCGCGGGGTGGCTGGGCGAACCGAAGAGCCCTTCGTTGGGCTGCAGCTGCCTCGCTCTCCCCCCCCGACGGCCGCAAGCGTATCCACCTCCGGGTCGCTTCCTCAGCCGGTAGTGTGCCCCAGCTCATACCCGCAGCCTCGCGGGTTGCTTATTATATTCTTCTTGGCTTCCCGTTTACACGCTGTAGCTCGCTGTGTGTTTGTGTGTGTGTATGCGCTGCGCTGTGGCGGCCTGCGCCACCAGCGCGCTCGAAACACGCCGCAGCAGGCGCACCGTCGTTCCTCCCACGCTCGACATGCGCTCCTCCGACGCGGAGATTCGCGCCGCGCTCGCCGGCGTGCGGGGCGCGCTCAGCCCGGTGCTGGCAATCAAGGGGCACGGGCTGGAGCGCGCGTGCACGGAGCTGGCGCATACGGCGCGCGAGCACCACGCCGCCGCCCGCGCGGCCGGCGCCTCTGGCGAGCCGGAGCAGGAGGCGCTCGCGCTCGACGGCCCGCTGCACGAGCGGGCGGAGGAGCTGCGTTCCGCGCTGCTCGGGCTGAGCGCGCGGCTGCTGCGAGTCGCGCTGGGCGTCGAGTCGGACGCCGAGGCGGAGGCGCGCGCAGGCCGGCTCGAGGGCCGGCTCTGCCTCCGGCGCTACCCGCAGCGCGGCGGGGAGGCTGCGGCGCCGCGGCTCGGCGCGCACATCGACTCGACGGTGCTCACGCTTCTGTGGGCCAACGGGCCGGGGCTCGAGGTGCTGATGCCGCGCGACGGGCGGGGGGGCGAGGAGGGCGAGGGCGGCGAGGGCGGCGAGGGCGGCCGCTGGACGGCGGAGCAGGTGCTCGGCCTCGGCCTGCCGACCGCGTCGGCCGTCGAGCTGCGCGAGGCGCGCGAGGACGAGTGGGCGTGCGTCGAGCTGCCGTGGGAGGAGGGCGCGCTCATCCTGACGGTGGGCCTCGAGTGGCTCGAGAGCGCGCCGCTCCGCGAGCGGATGCCGATGGAGTGCGCCGTGCTGCACCGCGTCGCCGTGCCCGGAGGCCGCCAAGAGCGGCTCTCCCTGCCATTCCTGGTAAACCTGCGGCGAGGGCCCGGCGGCGGCGCGGGAGGCGGTGGGTGACGTTGTTCTCGCCGCGAAAGGGACCAGCCTGCGGGCCGTCTGAGCGGGGTTAGGCGGCGGCGGGCGGCGGAGTAGCCACCCCGTAGAAAATACCCCAACGTGTCGGGTGAGGGGGTGTTTTCAGCCGCGCGCAAAGAAAAAATCAGAAACGGTCGGATGGTCGTAGTTCGATCGGTCCCCATGCCAGTACTTGCTACGAGCTACACCACAGCGGTCAGCGCACACGGCACAGGACTTCGCACAGGGCATGAGAGGACAGGGCGCAAACACACGGCAAGCGGCCAGAGAACGTGCAGCTAGCCCTTGTACGAGCCCTTGTAGCTGGGCCCTCCCAGCACCCCCTTGGCCTTGGCGAGCAGGTCACGCGGGGGGCGGAGCGCGCACGCGTGCAGCAGCTTGTCGAGGTAGTGGTGCAGCAGCACGATCGAGTGCGACGAGAAGAGCACCACACCTCCCAGCGAGACGCGCAGCAGCGGCGCGCCCGCCTCGCCCGCCAGCCTCGCGACGAGCGCCTCGTCGTCGTCGAGGAGGCCGCGGTCGTCGCCGAGCACGACCACCACGCCGCGCGCCGCGCCTCCCTCGCCGGCCTGCCGCCGCAGCAGCGGCTGCAGCCGCGCGCACGCCGCCTCGATCGGCTCTCCGCGCGCGTGCAGCAGCAGGACGGCCGGCGGCGGGTCGCTCTCCGCGAGCGCCGCCCGCACGGCCTCCTCCGTCGAGCCCGGCCTCAGCAGGAAGCCTCGCCGGTCCGACTGCGAGTACGCGGCCGCGTCGCACACCTCGCCGCCCGGCCCGACCCCGTCCGCTGGCCCGGCAGGCGAGGCCATCGCCGCGTGCAGCCGCACCGCGACCGAGAAGTCGTCGGGCTGGAGTCGGCGGATCGAGGCGCCGCGCACCTCGAGCCGCTGCGCCTCCTCCTTGAAGCAGAGCGAGACGCACGTGTTGCCCCGCAGGCTCTGCGAGCGGAACAGCGCGGCAGAGACGCACGAGCAGCCGACGTCCATCCTGCCTGTGGACATGCACTGGACGCGTCATGGACGCGTGGCATGGGAGAGCGCGAGCACGCGAGTCCACTCTGCCCTGGCGGAGCTCGCGCGGCGCAAAGTCGGTGCGCGCGAGCCGCATCGGAATCACAAAGTGGCGCGAGAAGCAGCCGCACGCCCCCGCCTCCGCCTCGCGCGCGCAAAAGAGGTACCGCTCTCCCGGCAGAGCGCCAAAGGTACACTCTGCCGCGGCGTGCAGCTGCGAGCCGCAGTGGCTGCACCCGGCGCCCTTTGGCCCGGCGCAGTGCTTCGCGATGTGGCCAAACCCGCCGCACTTGCGGCACGCGCGGGTCGGGCACGTGCGGCCCAGGTGGCCCACGCGGCCGCACACGTTGCACGGCCCGACGGTCGAGCCGGCCTCGGGCGGCGCGGCGGCGGGTGGTGGCTTGTCCTTGCGCTTGCGCTTCTTGCCCGGCGGCGCGGCGGGAGGCGTGGAGGATGGCTCCGCCTCTGGACGCTGCGTCTCGGCTACAGGACGATGCGGCTCGGCTACCGCCGCTCCCGCCGCCGGCGGCAGCCGCTCCGCCGCTCCCGCTCCGGCTCCCGCCGCCGCCTGCTGCTCCGCCAGCTCCCTGGCTCGCCTGAGTTGCCGCGCTTTCGTCGAGCCCATGTCCGCCGTCGACGAGAGCGTGGGAGTCGACGAGCGGAGCGTGGAGAGCCTCTCGAAAAGAAGTCTTCCTGCGGTCCGTTCCCCCACCCCTCCTTTTTGGTACCCACGCCCCGGTCCCTTTCTTTCTTTTCAATGCCTGGTGCGCTCGACCCCATAAACTTGCTGTCTGCCTCGCTCGCGTTGCGGCTGAGACGCGCGCGCGCCGCCCGACACTCTCTCCCCAGTCCCCACCCAGCGCGTGCTGCGCGACTAAGACGGGCTCTGAGATCTTCCAGCTGCCTCCATCGATGCCGATCGCGCCGACGATCACCGGCACGGGCGGCGGCTTCCGGAACCGGCTCGACCTCGAGGAGGGGAACAAGACCGACGACGACAAGATCATGGCCGAGTGGGGCAAGTCCGAAGCTTGGAGGATAGCGTAGGGTGCGATTTCGATAGTTGTTAGCACGTTACTAAAAAGGGAATTGTGCCTTTGTATCTAGCCCGTCGCTGCCTCCTCGATGCCGCCAAGCCGAGGCGGAGACAAGGATCGGAGCTCCGACACAGCCCTCCTGCCTTCCTGCTCCTCCTCCAATGTATCCCAAAAGCAAAACGGCTGTAGTAACAGTTTTAGGAGACGGGTTCTGCACCACGGCGTTCATCCCCTCATCCAGCAGCGCCCTATTCACGCGCGCGCGAGTCGTGCAGACAGGGGGTTGCCAGGTTAGAGCGAATGGCGCGGTGCGCCCTCTGTTCACGCGGCCCTGTTCACGCGCGCCGCGCGCGCGAGACGTGCAAGGGTTCGTGGGGCACAGGAGAGCGATGAGGCACAGGAGCGGGACGATGCGGCTCCGCTCCCGCTCCGGCTCCCGCCGCCGCCTGCTGCTCCGCCAGCTCCCTGGCTCGCCTGAGTTGCCGCGCTTTCGTCGAGCCCATGTCCGCCGTCGACGAGAGCGTGGGAGTCGACGAGCGGAGCGTGGAGAAGCCTCTCGAAAAGAATTCTTCCTTGCGTCCGTTCCCCCACCCCTCCTTTTTGGTACCCACGCCCCGGCCGGGTTATTTCTTTTCAATGCCTGGTGCGCTCGACCCCATAAACTTGCTGTCTGCCTCGCTCGCGTTGCGGCTGAGACGCGCGCGCGCGGCCCCACACTCTCTCCCCACCCAGCGCGTGCTGCGCCTTCGCCCGCCGCGCGCGCGCGCAGAGACCCGCTCTCCGCAAGGTCCGGCGTCCGCGCTCTGACGCCCCTGTGCCGCGGGCCGCGCACAGGGGAGCTGCCGTGCGCCTGAAGGCGCGGCACCATGTTCTGGTCGCTGCACGCGGGCACGTCGACCATCGACACGCTGCTCAGCAGCGAGGAGGGCTTCACCCTCGAGCAGCTGCTCGATGAGGACGATTTGCTGCAGGAGTGCAAGTCGCAAAACACAAAGCTGCTCGACTACCTGACCGAGTCGGCGACGGCCGCCAGGCTTATCGACTACGTCATCGAGATGCCGGCGGAGGACGACTCCGAGGCGCGGCGCTTCAAGTACCCGTACGTCGCGTCCGAGGTGCTCAGCTGCGACGTAAACTCGATCCACGAGGTTCTGCTCGCCGACTCGAGCCGGCTGGTCGAGAAGCTGCTCTCGATCCTGCAGCAGTCGCCGCCGCTGCCGCCCGTCCTCATCGGCTACGCCGCCAAGGTCCTCATCGCGCTCTACAAGTGCTCGCCCGAGAGCTTCGCCGCGAGCTTCTCTGCGCTGTGGGAGGGCGCGGCGGCCGCCGACAGCGGCTCGCAGCTGGCACTGCCGCGGCTGACGGAGAGGCTGATGGCGCACCTCGGCTCCGACGCGGTGCTTCAGATGCTGACGGTGCTCTGCGTGGGCGAGCCCGTCATGGCGGAGCCGGGCATGGCGCAGCAGCTGCAGCCTCCCGCCGCGGCGTGGATCCCGCACGAGGTGCTGGTGCCGGCGCTCTTCGAGCAGCTGGCGGCGCCCAACCCGGAGGCCGCGCAGAACGCGTCGGCCCTGCTGACCACGCTGCTCGAGGCGAGCCCGGCGCTGCCCGCCTGCTTTTGCGAGCCCGAGCTCGAGGCCCGCGAGAGGTGCGAGACGCTGCTCAAGATGTGCCTCGGCGCCGCCGGCCACCCAAACGGCGGCGGCGGCGGGCTCAACCTGCCCGCGCTCGATGTGCTGGTGAGGCTGCTCGTGCGCTGCCGCGAGATTGGGGCGAGTAGCCCGTCGTGCGCGGACCACCTGCTGCGTGGCGTCGCCGAGTCGGTCGACGCCTTCTTCGTGGCCATCGCGACGCCGGCGCAGCTGCCAGAGCGCATCAGCCGCTTCTTGCCCGAGAAGGGCGCGCGAGCGATGCCGCGGCCCCAGGCTGTGACGCGCTGCAAGCTGCTCGCCCTCTTCGAGGAGGCGCTGCGGCGCGAGGAGCCGGAGACGCTGATAGCGCTCTGCCAGCTCGGCTTTTTCCACGTCGTGCTCGACTTGCTGCTGCTGCCGCACCACTGCAACGCGCTGCACATGCGGACCGCGGCCCTCATCGACGTGGTGCTGTCGGACCGGAGCGCCGAGTCGGCCGAGTCGGCGGCGACGCGCGAGCAGGTGCTCCACTCGCTGCTGGTCGAGGCGCAGCTGCCCCAGCGCCTCATGGAGTGCGCCACCGCCTCGAGCGAGATGGCGGTCCGGCCGTCGGGGCACGCCTATGTGATGGTGCTGCTGCGCGCGCTGCTCGAGGCGGCGGCGAGGGAGCAGAGCATTTCGTCGGCGCTCGAGGCGGTCGAGGGCTGGGACGAGTTTGTGGGCCCGTCGGGGCTGCTCGCCTCCTGGGAGAACGTCCAGTCCAAGCCGCTCGGCGGCAAGATGCCGCAGCGCGCCTCGGACGAGGACTCGGACGGCGACGAGTACGACGGGTCGCGCGAGCTGGAGCGGGCCCTGCAGCTGCAGGCGCAGCTGCGCGCGCAGCAAGAGAACTCGAGTTCGGGCGAGGACAGCGGCTCGGACGGCGCGGGCCCAGTACCTCGGCCCATCACTGATGAGTGAGCGGTGAACGAGCGAGCGCGGTGACAATAGGCGAGGGCCCGTACCTCGAGCACTTCGCGCAGCTGCTCTCGCAGCGCAACTTTGTCAACGACATGGGCGCCGAGCTCGACGAGGCGCGGAGAGATGCGCGGGGCGAGGCGGGGGGAGATGGGGAGATGGGGAGATGCGTTGCGATGTGGCGAGGTATGGGCGCCGCGCGCGCTGTGACCGTGCCGCGCGCGCGTGCGCCGCAGGTGCTACAGGACGGCAGCGGGGGGGGCGCGAGTGCGCAGTGGGACGCGTCGTTCGATGACGATGAGTTCGACACGGAGCCGCTGCCGGCGCAGCCACTCGGCGCGGGCGGGGGCACCGCGAGCTTCGCAGACTTTGGCGCGTCGGCGCCGGCGGCTCCCGCGGCAGACTTTGCGGCGTCGGATTTTGCAGCGTTCGACGACGCGGCGGAGGCGCCGGCCAAGTCCGACGCGTCGCCTCCGGACTTTGCAGCGTTCGACGACGCGCCCGCCGAGGCGCCCGCCGCCGAGGCGCCCGCGTCGGACTTTGCGGCGTTTGACGTGGCGGACGTCTCGGCAAAGTCCGACGCCCCGGCCTCGGATTTCGCGGCCTTTGGCGATGAGGACGCACCGGCGGCGTTCGCTGCGGACTTCGGCGGCGCACCGGAGCCAACTCCCGGTGCGGCTATGCTCGCGGCCGCCCCGGCCCCTTGCTCGCCGCCTCACCACTGCCCTTGCGTGTAGGCGAGTCCTCGGCGGAAAACGCCGCGGCGGCGCCCGACCCCGTGGCTGATGGTCTAGGGGAGAGCAGCGCAGCGCCGCTTACCGGATGACAGTTCAGTTCGCAGCCGCACAGCGCCTCGCCCGCGTGCAAGGGCCCAAAGCCGTGGCGTGCCCAGGCTACTTCACCCTCTCACTCGATCTGCCGACCACACAGGGCAGATCGCCTTTTCCTTTTATGTACATCTCTCTGGGTGCTGTGCGTGCCGGTTATTGCCGCATAAGGTAGAGGGGATCTGTTTTTTGAAAAGCACAAAAAAAACGAAGCGCGACAAGCGTGTATATGTCAGCCCCATGGCCCCGTGCGTCGAAACGGCGAGTAAAGGGTCCCCGGGGTAAAGACTAAAGTACGAGGGGTAGCGCCGGTTAGAATCGGTTAGTGGGGTAGTGCGTAGCGAGCGTAGTGGCGGCCCACGTCTGCAACCGCAGAGCTCGCGGTGTGGTCTCACGTCTCCCCCCCTTCTCCCTGCACGGATACCACCTGTGCCCCTTCACCGCTCTCGCGTCTACCGTAACGCGCGGATCCGCGGGGCCGTGGCGCGGGTGCGCGCACCGCGCTCTGCTACAGCCGCTCCGCCTTGCCTCCCTGGTTGCACGCGGCGAGCAAAAAGGACTTTTCTCTCTCGGCCGCGTCGAGCCGCGCCTTGAGCGACCTCGTCTCCTCCTCGGCAAAGTCGAGCCGCGCCTGCGCCTCGAGCAGCGCGTTGTGCTCGCCAGACACCTCGGCGCGCGCGCGCTGCGAGACCGCTTGCGCCACGCGCGCCTTCTCCTCGGCACCGTGCAGCGACGCGCGCAGCCCGGCCAGCGCCTGATCGCCATTCACGGTGTCAGGCACGGATGGAGCGGGATGGCATCGCAGCTCGGCTGGCGCCTGCTCGTCGCGGATCGCCCTCTCGCGCAGCCGCATCACCTGTTGAGTGGTTCGTGGATCGAATGAGTCTTCAACAAGTCGTGCGGATCGCCCTCGCGCGCAGCCGCGTCACCTCGACCGTCGCGTCGTCCGCCACGGCGCGGAGCTTGCTCTCGCTGGCGCGCGCCTCGCTCGCCTGCTGATGCGCCACCCGCAGCTCCGCGCGCCCCGCCGCCTCCTCCTCCGCCCGCGCCTCCGCCTCGGCTTGCAGCTGCTCGCACCGCTCGCGCGCCGCGCCCGACTCCGTCCACGCGCCGGCCAGCTCCTCGCTCTTTGCGTCGAGCGCCTTGCGCAGAGCCGCCTCTCGCTCCGCCGCGCCCGCAGCCTAGAGGGGAGGGGACAGCTCGCGCCACCGCGGGTGGCGGCGGGCGGCGGGTGGCGGCGGGCGGCGGGTGGCGGCGGGTGGCGGCGGGTGGCGGCGGGTGGCGGCGGCGTCACCTCGCGTGCGTGCTCAGAGGCCGCCGCGGCCGCCTCTTCGCGTGCCTGCTGCAGCTCGGCCGCGACCGCGCCCGACGTGCCCCAGTCGACCAGCAGCTGCGACTGCAGCTCGTCGGTCGCTCGCCGGAACCATTCCTCGGTCTGCTCCCTCCAGCGCGTCTGCAGCTCCGCGCGCTCGCGCTCCGCCTCTGCTCGCGCCGACTCGGACTGCTGGAGGCGCTTCACAAAGAGGAGGTTCTCCGCCGCGAGCCGCGCCAACACACCGCGCTCCCGCTCCAGCTGCGCGTCCAGCTCCAGGCGCCCGGTGGCGGACGCCTCGCTCGCGGCCGCCGACTCGCGCGCGGCCGCCGCCTCACGCACCGCAGCTGCGGCGGCCGCCTCGGCGGCCGCCGCGCGCGCCTCGGCGGCCGCGGCCCTGCTGGTGGCATCGTCCACTGCGGCGCGCAGCGCTGCCGTCTGATCCGCCACCGCCGCCTCGGCCCGAGACCGAGCTGCCGCCGCCGCCGCCTCGGCGGCGATGGCGCGGGCGTCGGCGTCGGCGATCGAAGACTGCGCGGCCTCGAGATCGGCGAGCGCTGTGCGCGTCCGCCCGAGCACCATTGCGGAGAGGTCACTCGCGATGTCGAGCGAGCCCTTGGCCACCTCAAGCTGACCCAGCCCGCGCTTGCCGAGCGTCGCTCGCGTCGCCATCGAGAGGTTCGCGCTCGCCGGCTGCTGCGACTGGAGCAGGTTGACGAGCGCCTCGTGCAGCTGCGAGCGGGAGGAGGAGCACAGGCGATCGAGCTCGACCATGCCGAGAGCCTGGTCGAGGTCCATCGCGGCCGTTGGGAGGCTTGGCGGGAGCGAGGAAGGTCACACACCAGCTGTCGAGCCTCTTCTCGAGACCTCGAAGAGCGACTCCAGAGCGCTCCTGGGCACATGCACATGCACATGCACATGTGCATGCACATGTGCATGCACCACTTTTTTAAATAAATTGGGACGCGTGCGCACGACCTAACACGGCACTTTCCTGGTAAATAAATATACCTACCTGTCCTAAAAGGCACAGCAGAACGCTGCTCGCTGGGATGGAGAGGAGACGCTGAAGACTGCTCAAGTATCAGCAAGCATGGACACACAAATTTTTCCGGGTGGTTGTTGGCACGCACGCGCAGGACACTCAGGCCCCACACAGCGCACAGGCGAGCGAGGGACTTCAGCACACTCCACGCTGTGGGGCTAGCACGCACGCATTGGGGCAAGACGGCCGATGGACCACGACCGACACCCCCGCCCGGATCGGTAACTAAATAGGTCCGAACATTGTCCGATTGTGGTTATGACAGGATGGCGTGATACGCAGTCGGAACTTCAGAGGGCAGGCGGCGACACGGCCGTGATGGTCGATGCAGGGGAGGGGTGGGTTCATTCAGCGGGCCATCTCGGCGACCTCTGGCTGACCGTAGGTCGACTTCGAGGCGGCTGACTTCTTGAGCTCGCGGTAGACCAGACAGTAGGTGCATCCTTTGCAGCAGAAGACCTGGACGCACGGCTCTTCGCACGGTCCAAATTCGGGTCGGAGCGTAGCGGAGTGGGGACCCGAGTTTGAAAAAGGCGACGGACGCGCTTGCGTCCTAGCCTCCAACAACGCCTCCCCGGCGCAGAGGGGCCCCCGGAGGGATGCTCAACCGCTCCACGCCACGCCGCTTGCGGCGGTCCTATTCCCTGCGAGGGGCCACTTCTTGTAAGAGTTTTTCTTGCTAGCGCCAAAACAGCATGCCGGCCGACAGCCTTGCCTCCGTGGTTGGGGAGCTCCAGGGCGTGCTGTCGAAAGATGTTTCGAACGCCGTCGCGCAGGAGCGCAGCCTATTGAGCGAGCGCCGCCGGGTGTTCCACCGTCTCCACCGTCAGCGGCGGCGGAGGCGAGGCGCGGCCCACGCGGCGGCTCAGGAGTCGCCGCCCACGTTTCTGGTCCTCGGCTTCGTGACCAATCCGCGTACGCCAAAGACGCGCGAGTGGATCCGCCAGACCGTGCTCGTGCCAGCAGCCGAGGCGGAGGGCATCTCCTCTGCCCGGCGCCAAGGCAGCCCACCACTGACGGCCCGCCCCGGTACAGGTCGGCGCCCCGGCGCTGATTCGCTTCGTCGTGGGCAAGCGCGGCCTCTCGCCTCGCGACGTGCAGCAGCTCGACGACGAGCGGCGGCGCGTCGGGAAGGACGACTTTGCCGTCGTCGACGCGTCCGACTTCAACGAGGCGGGCGGCATCTACTCGTGCATCGACAAGCTGTTCGCGTGGTTCCGCCACGCGCCGGTCGCCTACCCGGGCGCCTCCTTCTACGCAAAGGCGGACGACTCCTCATGCAGATGATGCGTGACGAAGAACGATGATGACGAGTATGAGCATGTTTGTGATTGTTTAAAGGCGGACGACGACTCGTTCGTCGACGTCGCGAGGCCCGCCTCTCCTTCCTCTGGCCGGCCGGCGGGCCTACTCATTCACAGCCACCCCTAACTCATCCAAGCAACAGGCTCGCCTCCTTCCTCCGGCCGGCGGCGGGCCTGCCGCGCGTGTACGGAGGCACCTCCAGTACGACTCTAATAAATATTTATTCTTTATTTACGATGATTTATTTTATTAGGCTACCTCCAGTACGACTCTTTCGTGACAGAGGAGTGGAGGTGCTGTGGTGGGTGGCGGGCCTCGAAAGGATGCTGTAACGACATCAGGAGCCGTGTGTTACCCTTCCAGGCACTGCGGCTGGTCGGCGGGCTTGGTCGGCCCGATGGCAGCCCGTGTCCACGACATGTCCACGACATGTCCGAGACACGGCCTCTGTAGGCGGGGCCGGTCGGCGCGGCGCACGCGCGGAGGCACGCATGCCGGGAGGGGCTCCTGATGGTGAGAATGTTGTGATGCTGACTGGTATGCCATTCTCGCAGGCACGGCTGCCCGAAGGAGCGGCGCGTGTACGGCCCCTTCCCATTCGTGGTCGGGGCCCTGACGGTGATGGGCGGAGACTTGGGCGAGATGAGCCGAGATGAGCCGAGATGAGCGCAGATGATCCTCACATCCCGCGGGCGTGGAGAGAGGGGCGGGCGAGGTCCTGGCGAGGACTAGGCGGGCTCGCATCCCACACCACTACCACCAGCGATGACCACAACGACACTAGGCGTCTGGTTCGCGTCTTCGCCGCACGTGGCGCGCCTCGTCGAGAAGGGGCGGGGCACCTGTTCACAGCAGGAGGTGTGAAGAGACGCTGTTCACAGGCGGGGCTCGTCGAGAAGGGGCGGGCGACGCAAGGGAGGCCGCAGCATTGGGTGCCGCTGCCGGTGCGGGGAAGGCACCGCTCTGCCAGAGGGCCTCCCTACAGCCTGACGGGGTGGGGTGGACTGGCGGTAGGACTGCGGCTACTCGGACGTGACGCTGGGCTACGCACTCGGCTCGGCCAACCTGTCCCTCTCCCTCCTCTCGGCGCCCCGCCCCCTCCCCCGCGGTGAAGCGCGCGGCCTCGCTTCCGAGTGGGCGAGTGGTGCGTGTGCGTGGCGGAGTGTAGGCCTCTTGCGCGGTGCGAGACGCGAGCTGTGATTGGCACTCAATCGCTGAGTACGACTCCTCAACAACAACAGGTCTCCGATGCGATGCGAGACGCCACGTACGGGGCGATGGACGCGAGTCGCTTCGTCGTCTCGCACCACCTGCGCAGCGGGCAGATGTTCGAGCGCGAGGCGGCGCGTGCAAAGGCGCAGCCGGCGTGGTCGCCTCTCCTCGGCCCGCCCGACTCCCGCCCCCTCCACCTCACGAGATGACCCGAGGTGACACACACGAGATGGCACCGAGAGTAGGCGAGTGCGAGGCGTGGCCGGCCGTGCGCGCCGAGGCGGGCGGCGCGTCGGCCGAGCTGCAAGCGGCGATGCGCACGTTCGAGTGCTGCCAGCAGTGGAAGCTGTGCCGGCTCGGGCCGGCGGCCAAGTAGGGGCCAGTGGTCGGAGGCGGGAGTGTGCCCGGCCGGAACGCGCACTGACAACCGCGACGGCGCGTAATTATGGGGGCGCATTCGGAAGAACGGGCGCGAGAGGTGGCAGGGGAGGCGCTGGCGCACACACTGATTGTGACACTCTTTCGAATCGTATTGCAGTTCAACGCAATGCACTGAGGCCGGGTGTGTCTGTCATCTGTCTCTGAATTGTGAGTCTGATGACTGCTCGTACTGACGTACTCTGCCGCGTTTCGCGACACACATCCCCGCATGACTGATATACTCTGCCCATGCACGAGATGTGCACGGAGCTGCACACGCATGGGCATGCGCTCGGCTACGACACGATGTGATATATGCAAAATGATGCAAGTAATGAAAGATGCCAGAAGCAGAACGACATGGGACCGAAATGAAATAGATAATGGATACCATACTGATGGGGAGGGGGCGATGACCGCGCGCGCGCAGCACGCGCCCAGAGAGCGCTCAGCGCTCCCTTGACTCTTGTCCTGTTGCTGGTCAGACACGAGGCGCGCGCACCCAAGCAGCAAGGCGACCCCGCCTGTGAGCTGTGTCATTCATCTGCGCCGCCCCCCTGCTCGCTTGCCTCGGCGGGCGGCGGCATCGCGAGGGCCTCTTCGAGGTTGAGCATGATGACCTAGAGAGCAGTCCTCGTCGCGCTGAAGGCAACCCGCCGCCACGCTGCCCTCCTCCTCCTCAGGGGCGTGCTGACGTTGCACAGCCGCGTCATCGGCGTGATCTCGAAGGGCTGCTCGACCTGCACGCCACACCTCGGCTGATCTCGGCTGCTCTCGACTGATCTCGTGTGATCTCGGCTGATCTCGGCTGATCTCGGCTGATCTCGGCTGATCTCGGCTGATCTCGACTCCTCTCGGGCGACGCATCAGCTCGGTGCTCGACCTGCACCCCCACCTCCTCGATGCCAACGAAGATGTAGCTCACCAGGAAGACCCAGAGCGAGATGTGCGCCGGCGACATGCTGCCCGCCAGCACGGCGGGCAGCCCGAGCAGCCAGAGCAGCATGCAGCGGATCACATGCCGCGACCTGCAGGAAGGGTGCCGGAAGGGTCGTGGGCGGCGTGCGTAGAGGCAGTGCAGCGGAGGACGGTGGCGAGACATCGTCGGCGGCACGGGCGACGAGAAGACGCGCTCGCAGCCGCCCACGACGAGGTCGAGCTCCTTGAGGTCCTGCGGCGGCGAGGGGAGGGCGGAGCAGGGTGAGAGGTGCGCGGGAGGGGAGGGCGGAGCAGGGTGGCGAGGTGCGCGGGAGGGGCCGGGCGGTGTCGCCTCCTCGAGCTTGCGGTAGACCATCGGGTGGAGCGTGCCTGAGGGCGCAGGGGGGCGTGGGCGTGTCGTGGGCGTGGGGCAGCCCTGCGGCGCGCCTCGAGGGCGATGGCGGCGCCGACGCGGAGCTGCGCGTGCAGCTGCCTCCGCATCGCGCCGAGCAGCAGCAGCGGCCGCGAGCGCGCCTGGCCGATGAAGTCCACCTCCTCGGCAGGCAGGAGCACGCGCAGGATGTCGGTGTCCTCGCCGGGCCGCAAGCCGCGCGTCTTCCCGACGCCGTCGCCCTTGCCCGTCAGCTTGGCGTTCAGCTCCCAGGGGAAGGCGGCGAGGTAGCGGCACACCTTAGACGCGGCTGCGTGCGAGGCGGGCGCTCGCTCCGCCGGCAGGCTGCGGTCGAAGAGGAGAGCCGTCGCGACTGTCTGGGCCGCCTGTTGGCCCCACTCTCGGAGGTTACTTCATCACCCATTGACAGGGCCGGGCCGCCTGGGACGATGAGCGGCAGGGAAGAGTCTGGGGAGTGTCTGAGAAGTGTCTCGGAGGCGTCTCGGCCGCCTGCCGGCAGAGGAAGACGGCCCTCCCCCACAGCAGCCGCGCCTCGGCCACCCTGCCGTACAGGTTGTTGACGCGGAAGACGAGGAGGAGCCCGATCGCAGAGCCCATCGCCGTCAGCGGCAGGGGCGACGTGCGTGGCAGAAACCTCGCGGGCAGCGAGGCGACGCAGAAGGACCAGAGCGAGAGCGAGAGGCAGATCGGCCACACCGAGGCGAGGACGGTCGAGTGGCGCCACGTGACGCCGGTGCGCAGCCAGCGGCGGAACGGCGACTTGCCCGTGTACGCGCTCCACGTCTCGTGCGAGAAGAGCTGCGTGAAGGACGGCTCCCCGGTCACCGAGCCAGACACCTTGTACATCGGCAGCAGCCCAGCCGACTCCCACAGCTTCTGCTGCACCTCGGGCGATTGCTCCGTCGGGCGGAGCTCGCGTATCCTCGCCAGCTTGCGCTGGATTGCGTCGGCGGTGGACTCGGCGCTGCGCTGCAGCTCCAGCGCCGCGGCCGTGCTGCTCAAGAGCGGGCCGGCGCGGCGCAGCCCGAGCGCCGGCGCAAACCTACCGTTGTGCGACGTGGAGACGAGCGCCGACGCCTCGGCAGAGAGCAGGGCGAGGGCGATGGTGGCCATCCACGAAGACCCTGGGGCAACAGTCGTTGCGGGTCGACCGAGTTTGCGATGAGAAGTGACCCGAGCCGCCGGGTGCCCCGCAGCGGCCTCCCTGGACCAGAAGAACCGGTCCGCGAGTGCTCCGCAGCAGCCTCGCTGAGCCAGAACGTCGGCTCGAGGGGGTGCTAGTATGAGCCCGATACGTCGCAGTGTTCTTGCTCCCAGCGCTTGCGCTTCGGCGGTTAGTGGTGCACTAACCTCCGAGAAACCCTTCGGGTCGCTCCTCATCGCAAACCCTGTCAGCAGAGTCCTCCTACGGGAATGTACGTAAGAGCTACATACACTGAGAGAGAGAGCAAAGCTCGCTTCCGAGCTCTCACGCCGCGCGTAGGGCCCTTAGGGGCCTAGAGAACACAACCCCCTCTCTCTTTTCTCCCAGTAAGCTAAAAGTACGTACGTACACTGAAAAAGAATGGCGGCGTAACACAAGTTGCTCATGTTCAATCGATGCGAGCCGCAACGCGGGTACGGACGCGATCTCAGGCGCGACTATCTGGGGCAGCCTCGGAAAAGCAATCGCCAGATGGCACCGCCGATCCTCAATGAGCGAAGACGCGACGAGCGGCAGAGCTCTGCTGCCGGTGAACAGCTCAATGCTAAACAGCTCAACGGCCGCATCTCGCATGCCAGCGGCACCGACCAGCTGCTCGCGCTCTTTACTGGGCACAGCGCGAGCTTGAACCACATCCACGCTGCAAACCTGTGGAACAAACTGGGCAAGCAGCGCATCGAGCGGCGGCACGAGGAGCAGCTTGAGCGGCTGGTGCAGCGCACGCTCGACCTCGTCCAGTCATGCGAAGCACGCAACCTGGCTAACGTCGCTCATGGAGTGGCGAAATGCCGGCTGCCAGTGAGTGTCGTGCGCTTGCTGTACGAGGCGGTGGCGGAGGCGGCCTTGGGCAGAGGGATGCCTGGCTTTAACCCCCAGGCCCTGGCCAACACGGTGTGGGCGTATGCGACGGCGGGCGTGGCGGCGGAAGCATTATTTGCGGCGGTGGCGGAGGCGGCTGTGCGCGGCGGGCTGGCTGGCTTCAATCCTCAGAACCTGGCCAACACGGTGTGGGCGTATGCGACGGCAGGCGTGGCGGCGGAAGCATTATTTGCGGCGGTGGCGAAGGCGGTGGTGCGCGGCGGGCTGGCTGGCTTCAATCCTCAGAACCTGGCCAACACGGTGTGGGCGTATGCGACGGCGGGCGTGGCGGCGGAAGCGTTATTTGCTGCGGTGGCGGAGGCGGTGGTGCGCGGCGGGCTGGCTGGCTTCAACCCTCAGGCCTTGGCCAACACGGTGTGGGCGTATGCGACGGCGGGCGTGGCTGCAGACGCGCTGTTCGCGGCGGTGGCGGAGGCGGCGGTGCGGTGCGGGCTGGCCGGCTTTACGCCTCAGAATCTGGCCAACACGGTGTGGGCGTATGCGAAGGCTGGCATGGCTGCGGACGCGCTGTACGCGGTGGTGGCGGAGGTGGCGGTGAGCGGTGGGTTGGCCGGCTTCAACCCCCAGGACCTGGCCAACACGGTGTGGGCGTATGCGAAGGCGGGCGTGGCGGCGGAAGCGTTATTTGCGGCGGTGGCAGAGGCGGCTGTGCGCGGCGGGCTGGCTGGCTTCAAGCCGCAGGAGCTGGCCAACACGGTGTGGGCGTATGCGACGGCGGGCGTGGCTGCAGACGCGCTGTACGCGGCGGTGGCGGAGGCGGCTGTGCGCGGCGGGCTGGCTGGCTTCAACCCCCAGGCCTTGGCCAACACGGTGTGGGCGTATGCGAAGGCGGGCGTGGCTGCAGACGCGCTGTACGCGGCGGTGGCGGAGGCGGCGGTGCGGGGCGGGCTGGCCGGCTTCAACCCCCAGGACCTGGCCAACACGGTGTGGGCGTATGCGACGGCGGGCTTGTATCACCAGGCGCTGCTTGCCGACTGCTCGGGCATGATCAGCGGCTCGCTCGCGCAGGATCCGATGTGGAGCACAGCGCACCGCTGTCAGCTGCACCAATGGCAGCTCTGGCTCTCCCTGGAATGCGGGGCAGACGGCCAGCAGCATCTCCTCCCCGACCCCCAGCGCCAGCTTTGCTGCGACGCTATGGTGGCGACCATAGCGCGGCCATCAGGCTTGCAGCGCTCCGTCGCGGATGCCCTCGCCGCCGTGCGGGGCCCAGGCTTCGAGGAGGAGTATGTCGAGCCGCGCACCAGCTACTCGCTCGACCTGGCGCTGCCCTCGTCACGCATCGCGATCGAGGTGGACGGCCCCTCTCACTTCCTGCTGCCCGACGGATGGGGCGTGCGCAAACCCAACGGGCCGACGCTGCTCAAGCGTCGCCTCCTCGCGGCGGCTGGCTGGCGGGTGATCAGCGTTCCATTCTACGAGTGGGGCCGCTTCACGACGGCCAATGATCGGCAAACCTACCTGGAGAGGGCGGTCGCCCCACTGTAGTCCTGTCTCAGCTGAGCAGGATTGCAAGCAAGGTCGCGCGCCTGCAAGGTCGCGCGCAGCCCGTCTCAACAGCGCTTGCGTCCCACCCATAGCGTCTGGTGTCCAGGGTCACTGGTCAGACGCGGTTTCGCTTTCTTGTGCGAAGGCGCGCTCGACATCCTTAGCCCATCGCTGTACGAGAACTCAGGTACGCCACGGGGGCCGCCTAAGAGACTCGTCTCCTACGAATGGTTTGTTCTCCTACGAGGAAAAAGAATTGATTGTGCGTGCCTTGAGCTTTTCGTTTTCTTACACTGGGGCGCGCACTGCTGGGCACAGCGACACAGGGAAAAGAATTCTAACATGTATTCATCGCAGAAGAAATCGTACCGAAAGAAATTCTCGGAAAGGTTTTGGCGAGCATAAGTTGGCGAGCAATGCGCACCCCACAAATCCTTGAAGCTATCCTTGATTGCTCCTTTGGCTTGTCGGTGAGCGGGATGGCCATCCAAATTGTGGCTCCTCTTGTGCTTGTGATCCTCAGCGTGGCTCTACGTGAACACGAGTTCTCAGTTGGCGGCGGTGCTGCATACGAGTCCTCAGTTTGTGTCGGCGGGCTCGCTGCGCTAACCCTGGTGCTCTCGATCGTCGCCTCGATCGTCGGGGGTTGGAGCAAGCAGAAGGTTGATGCCGACGTGCTGACGCTGGTCGATAAGGTGACCCTCGCCTTCCGCCTCCTCCGTTCGGTGTGGACCCGTGCAGGGTGGAGCGCCTTCAGGGTGGACCACGCGGCATTTGACGCAGAGCTTGCCGCAGCCAACGCGCGCTTCATGAGCGCCGAAGCCGCGGCCGCGCTCATCAGTGATGAGACAGTAGTTGCCTTTTCGGGAGTGGCGGCCAACGTCGCGCCCAGCCTGCTGATGGGGGCGCTGCGGCGGCGCCACCTCGCCACCTCCTCACCACGTGGGTTGACTGTTGTCGGGCCGGGCGGCAATGGCACCAAGGGGAAAGGCATTTTGCGGGGATCCTTGGAGGAGCTCGCCCTTCCTGGGCTTGTGACGCGCCTCGTTGTGTCGCACACTCTCACGCTGCCCAGATTTCTGCAGCTGGCAGCGCCCGCCGACTCAAACCTCGAGGTCCAGATCCTGCCGCTCGGCATCATCGCGAGGCTGCTCGCGCGCCTCGCCGGCGGGCAGGCGCCCCAGCTCGTCTCCACCGTGGGTGTTGGCACCTTTGTCGACCCGCGCTGCGGCCGAGGCTCTCCGCTCACGCCGGGCGCGCCGCACCTCGTGGTCCCCGATGCCGACTCGGGACACCTCGAGTTCTCGCTTGGCGTCGACCGCATCGACGCCGCAATCATCAATGCGCCGCTGGCCGACCGCAAGGGCAACCTCTACTCGCACGGTGCGACGGTCCTCAACGAGACGTTCGACATGGCGACTGCCGCCAAGCGAGGCGGCGGCGTGGTGCTGGCGCAGGTCGGCGCTGTCGTGGACGACGACGCGGCGCGCGGCATGGAGGTCTGGATCAAGGCCGAGCACGTCGACGCTATCGTCGTCAACTCCAAGACGGAGCAGGTGCTCGGCGCTACTTACGGCTCGCCCTTCTCGTGGCTCACGCTGCAGCACGGCGAGGATGGCGTCTCAAAGGCCAAGGGGCTGCAGCTCGCCCGCCTCATGTGCAAGCTGGCCAACGCCACACCCACACGCAGCGACATGGACCGCGCGATGGCGCGCCTGGCGGCGCACGTGCTCACTTCGCGCGTGTCTGCCGGCGCCTTGGTGGACATCGGCACGGGCCTGCCCGAGGAGGTGTCTTCGGTGCTGGACGAGTGCGGCACCCTGGAGCAGCTCCGCATGGTGGTCGAGACCGGCGTCTTTGGGGGCGTGCCGGCGCCGGGCCTGCTCTTCGGCGCCTCCATCTACCCAGAGGAGATGGTGAACACGGCGCAAGCCTTTGAGCGCATGCAGGGGAGCCTCGACGCGGTGGTGCTGGGCGCGCTCGAGTTCGACGAGGCGGGCGACGTCAACGTGTCAAACAAGCGCGGAGACGTGGCGAACTACGTCGGACCTGGCGGCTTCATGGACCTGATCGACTGTGCCAAGCTCGTGATCTTCATCTGTCCGTTCACACAGAGGGCGTCCATCACCGTGGGTGCCGATGGCTCGCTGAGCATGACGGAGCAGTCGGGGGCGAAGCTCGTGCCACGTGTGAGCGAGGTGACGTTCAGCGGCGCCAGGGCGCTCGCCGCTGGCAAGAGCGTCTTTTACGTGACCAGCGTCGGCCTGTTCCAGCTCACGCCGCACGGGCTGCAGCTCACGGCGCTGATGCCCGGGCTGGACATGCAAAGGCACGTCGTCAGAGCCGCACCCGGCGTGCGGCTGCACCAGCCGCCGGGCGAGCCCCCGTCGACCGTCGATCGCAGCATCGTGGCGGGAGGCGAAGCTTTCGCCCTTCCGCCCCTGCGAGGCGCCGCGCTCCGGGTGGCCGAGGGCGAGGTGGGTCCGCCGCCCCTGCGAGGCGCCGCGCTCCGGGTGGCCGAGGGCGAGGTGGGTCCGCCGCCCCTGCGAGGCGCCGCCAGCGCGCTCCGGGTGGCAGAAGAGCCCCCGGTGGTGCTCTACGAGGAGCTGGGCCACGTGGCTGTGTTCACACTGAACCGCCCCGCCGCGCGGAATGCAATCAACGGCAAGGTCTCGGCGCGGTTTGAGGCGCTGCTCACCGCGTTCGAGCGGAACTCGGATATGTGGGTCGGCGTCGTGGCCTCATCCCATCCAGACGTCTTTTGCGCGGGCGCGGATCTGAAGGCAATCAACGCCATGGAGCGGGTGTTCTCTTGGAAGGGCGGCTTTGCTGGGATGGTCCAGTTCCCCCGCACCAAGCCTCTGATCGCCGCGGTGGACGGGAAGGCTCTGGCTGGCGGGTGCGAGATCGTCCTCGCTTGCGATCTCGTCGTTGCCTCCCACAAGGCGGTCTTCGGGCTGCCCGAGGTGAAGCGGTCGCTGGTTGCCGGAGCCGGGGGGCTCTTCCGGCTACCGCAGAGGCTGCCGCGCCAGGTTGCGATGGAGATGCTTCTCACGGGCGACCCAATCATGGCAAGCCGCGCCAAGGAGCTGGGCTTCGTGAACGAGCTGGTGGAGCCCGGGTCCTCGCGCGACGCGGCGCTCGCACTGGCGGGCCGCATCGTGCAGAACGCGCCCGTAGCGGTGCGCGAGGCGAAGGTCTGCGCGGACCGCATGCAGCTGATGAGCGACGATGACGCGTTCAATGAGTCCAACCGCGCCCTCGTGAAGCTCTTCATGACGCCTGACTTCAGGGAGGGGCCAAGGGCGTTTCTTGAGAAAAGGGAGCCGCGATGGACGGGGCGCTACCCGCCGTGGATATGGTCGCTCGTGGTGTCCCTCTGGTACACGGGGCGGGCGCAGTGTTAGCGCAGCGGTGTGTTGAGAGCGCTGTTGCCCGTGGTGTGAGGGCGATGCCGATCAGATGATAAGGGGTGGAGCTAGGACTGTGCACCTTGTTCAATGTACTCTAATGAGACGATGTCGGTCGTCGTGCGTAGCCGTAGGCTTAGGTGTGGGGGTTGGGGAAATAAATAAATAAAAACGCACACCTCTCTACTGTGAGGTGGGTAAAAAGGAACAGGTCCCCGCCCTTGCGATCTTTGTGCAGGGTTCTTTGTGGGTGTGGTCGGCGACTAGCCGGGGTCGTCCTCCCGATGGGGGACTAGCACTAGCCGTCTTCCACATGGTGGGGGTTGGGGAGGGTATTATCACCCCCTTTTTTTCACCACGCACCTGAGAACCCGAATCTCAGCCCTGCAATTATGACCCCAACTGCCGTGCCCTGCCCTGCCCTGCCCTGCCGCCTGCCGTACTGCCCTGCCCGCACACTGCCGCACAACACTGCCCTCCCCGATCCCCTACCTGCCCCGGGTGTGAAACCCACACTGCCCTGCCCTGCCCAGACCACACTGCCGAGGTGTGAATAACTGCCCGCTCGCGAGGTCTCGGAGAAACTTGTGGTGTGAGTGATGGGTGTGATGGGGGTGTGATGGGGGTGTGATGAGAAGCAGAAGCGAACGTCGATGTTTTTGCTGCCGCGCGTCCGCGCCGCGACCTCCCGTTTGTTTTGGCGCCGATGCAGCGCCGTCTCTCGCCGCGCGAGATGGCGCCGCCGCGGCGTCGGTGCCGCGATCAACCGCGCTCCAGCAGCGAGCGGTGCAGAGCGGCTACCGACATGACAGTTGGCGACGGCGTCTGTTTCACTGTGTCATGTGTCCCGCCTCTCATTTGTGTCACACCACGCGGAACGCATCTCCATCGCTTCGGTGAAGGGGGTGAACCGCGCCATCCTCGATCGCCGTGCAAAGCTCGCTTCCGAGCTCTCACGCCGCGCGTAGGGCCCCTAGGGGCCTAGAGAACACAACCCCCTCTCTCTTTTGTCCCAGTAAGCTAAAAAAAGTACGTACATAACATCGAAGGCTAAGCTCAAAAAAGTACGTACATTGAAAAAGAATTTTCCAAGAAAACTCCCTCGCACAATACTGGGCACGGGACTGGCGCGCACTGGCACTAACACAGGTACACTGAAAAAGAAGAGAATTCTTAAGATACAAGCCTCTCTCACAGCACACTGGCACGACAAGGGCGCGGACGGGCGCGGACTGGCAAAGAAAAGAAACATGCCGAGCCAACTTAGAGCGCGCTCATCGATCTGAGGGGCTGGCCGATGGGTGGGGCTGCCACATCCGTGGCGACGCCCGCCGCAGAAGCGCGGAGCGGCCTCTCCCTCCTCACGACGATGCAGTGGTTCTACGGCCCGACCTGGGGCAACACGCTGCAGATCTGCCCCGAGCGAGCTGCCCTGAGCCGCCGGAAGCCGTGCGTCAAGTGGGTCAACGTGCATGCACGTCAGCTCGAGCTGCTGGAGGTGTCGGCGGCGGCATGCAGCCGCCTCGGCCGCCATCGGCTGAGGAAGCCTGCGTGCCCCGCGCAGGTGCTCCGGCGCAATGTGCTCCACGCCGCCGTGTCGGACCTCCACCTCCTCGTCGCAGAGGCGCCGCCCGTGGAGGCGCTGCTCAGCAGGCTGCGCTGGTACGAGAAGCGGAAGCACATGCTGCACGTCGTCGGGATTGCCGAGCGCCCCTCCTTCCGGACGTACCTCGCCTACGCCTCGCGCCACCTCGTCGGCCGCACCGTCGTCTTTCTCAACCAGGACGTGTACCTCATGCCGGAAGGGCGGTGGGCCGAGCTCGCAACCTCCGGCCTCCCGGCCCGCCACACGTACTTCCTCTCCCGCTACCACCGCCGGACGGACTACGACGTGCGCAGAAGCGCCGAGGCGGCCTCCTCCCTCGGCCTCCTCAACCTCACCGACGCCGGCGCGCCAGCGGACGGCGGGCAGCTGCAGGGCAGGCGGCTGCAGGGCAGGCGGCTGCAGGGCAGGCGGCTGCAGGGCAAGTCGAGGCTACTGCAGGGCAAGGGCAAGCTGTTTGCCAAGCCTGCGGCGTGGGGGCAGCGGACGTGCGACATGAGCGGGCCGTCGTACGGCGTGTGGCGGCGCACGCTCTGCTCGAAGATCAACTTTGGCTCCTGCGACGCGTGTGTCTGCTCCCCAAAGAAGAGAATGAGCTCGAGAAGAGGAGAGAGAATGGTGTAGGCTCCTACGACGCGTATGTCTTCTCCCTCGCTTCTCCGCTCTCCGAGGCGAGCGGACCCCTCGCCCATGCACTCCTCACACTTTCCCGCCCTATGCGCCCTCGATCCGCCCTCGATCCGCCCGACCGGCGCTCCGCCGCCCGGCCGGCGCTGCGCCGCCAGCGCGGGCTGCAAGCGCGGGCTTGCCTGGCGCTTCCCGCCGCCCGCTGGCCGCCCGGTTGCGGAGTCCTCCGCCACAGAGCTTGCGCCGCTCCTTGCTGCCCAGCTGCCTCACTGCCGCTTGCCGCCCTGCCCCTGCCAGGCGCAGCTCTCGCTGTTTGAGTTTCCGCAGAACGCGTGGGGCGGGGGCATGTCCTCCTCTGCATCTCCACGCGAGATCCGCCGAGATCAGCCGAGATTGGCCGAGAGTAGGCGGCGAGAATGTCCTCCTCTACATCTTCACGCGCGCGCTCGGCTACTCCGCCTCCAACCCGTGCCTCGACCTCGCCGTCAACCACGCGCACTGCCAGCTGCCCTCCTCCTTCGGGCCCCGCCTCTGGGGCGAGAGGTAGCAGAGAGGCAGCTCAGAGGCAGCGGAGAGGCAGCAGGAGGGGTAGCGGAGAGGCAGCGGAGAGGTAGCAGAGGGGCCCCGCTCTGAGGGTGGCGCCTCCGCCTCCGCCATCGCCACCGCCCCAGACCCGCACGCCACACGCCGCCACACGCCACCACGCGCCGCACACCTCCCTCACCCTCTCACATCCGGAACCCTCGCGGCAACAAGCCCCGTCGGCCTCGCGCCACCGGCCTCTTCGCCCCCGCGCCGCCCAGGCGACGCCCGCCAGGCCAAGGGCACGGTGACGAGGGCGGTGCAGGCGAAAATGCGCGCGATGGGCCTCGAGGTCGACCTGACGCCAAAGGCAGTGGGTGACCTCACGCTCAACGTCACGGGCCTCGGCACACCCTCCTCCGCCTGAGGGGCCGCGGCCGGAGAACTCTCGGCCGCGTCTCCGACTCAGCCAGTCCGGCGGCGCCGCCCCGCGCCCCGGCTTTGGCAAGCCGGGGCTCTCGCCTTTGAAATTTTGCCAGGGCTTGCGCGGGGGGCCGCGGGCGCGGCAGGTGTGGAGAGAGTGTGCTCAATGTTCATAAGATGACAGCGTGACAGATCGGGGGTAACGTCTAACGACACACGGGTGGCAATAGTCCCGGGCCGAGAGTGCCGGGAGAGGGGTGAGGGAGTGTAATACGGAGTATTGTGTACAAGAGAGTAGACGAGCGAGCGTCCTCGGACCTCGCGCTTCGCGCGCTCTCGCGCTGCTGCAGAAATCCCGACGCCATTGAAGACAGGCGTCAAACCTCGTCCTTTGCGGCGGCGTCCGACTTTGCGCGGATCTCTACGTCGTACTTCTTGTACAGCGCGTCGAACATGCGGCTCTCCCTCCCCTTCCACTTGTCCAGCGCCGCGTCCACGCCCGCGATCTTGTCGTCGAGCCCATACCTCGAGTAAAAGTCGACGAGCTCGTCTCGCCACTCTGCCCTCGACTTGCGGCCGCCGCGCCCGCCCATGGACGCGCCCATCTGCTCCGGGTTCATGTTCTTCAGGTCGTCCGCCGTGAACATCTTAATGCCCTCCATCCCTGGCATCCCCTTCATAGACGCGAGCAGGTCCTCGATGCTCTGGTCTTTGCCCTTGCCGGCGTCCGCAGGCGGCTCCTCGGGCGGCAGCAGCGGCGCGTCCTTGTTCTGCTCACACAGCGTCACATAGTCGGCCTTCTCCGCGCACCCCTCACACTTGAGCCCTCGAGCCGCCAGCCACTTTCGCAGCTCCTTTGTCCGCATCGCGCCGCAGTCAACCTCGCTATCCGTTGCGGCGACTGCCAGCAGGAGAGCGGACATGATGATAAGTGCGCTGCGTGCGCGAACGGTGCGCATGTAGTTGGCTTGGATTAGGCCCAGCGGCGCGAATTAGGATTGTGGCCGTACCGCTTCACACCGAGGGCGCTTCGATGACGTTATTGCTGGCAGCCTGTCCTGTCGAAAGAAAGAAACTGCGCGGTGCGTGTCCGTATACGTACGTGGAGCACATCATCATCCGGCAGAACGGCGGGCACGTCTCGAGACCATGGTGCGCGCGCTCGCCCCACCCGTGCCCACGGCGGCCTGCGCGCGCGCGCGCGCGGTAGTAGGAGTAGGCTGCGGGTCGTACCGAACCGGTGGTTCACCACCGGTCTCTGGTCCCCGGGAGCAACGAACCGAGCAGCCAGACCATGTGCGCCAAACAGCAGCACATTTAGCGACTCGCAGAGCACCAGTCGAGGTGCTGCCCGCCGAGGCCCGAGCACGCGATACTCGCATACTTACGCAAAATGGCGAGCGCGAGCGGTGACGTCGTGTGAGAGTGCGTGTCGTGTGCATGTCTGGTGTTCATTATAGCTCCGAGTATAGGGGGCGGTCTGCTGCTAGGGGAAACCCGGAGCGCGGAGCCAACCCTCGGAGACCCGTGTTTACTCTACGGCCCTTTCCCTGCGAACGCGCACCCCCAGGGCTAGGGCTCTCTTGCCCGCAACCCGATCCCGATCATCCGGCCCGCTGGGTGCGCTCCTTAGCTCCCCGGCCCTGGATGTGAGGCTGCCAACTGCACTCCAAGTGCTCCAAGTGCTACTCCCTGCATCTCTGCAGAATGTCCCTTGTAACGTGAGAGAGTGCGGTTATTTTTTGTACCGCTTTCTCTTCACAAGTAGACGCCCGAGGGTGGGCGACGGCTAGCACCACACACACTAGAGAAGAAGATCTCTCTCTCTCTCTCCCACCACACTCAAACAAATCTCCACACTCACTCCTCTCCTTAAAATCCCTGTGTGGTGGCGGCGTGCCGTCCTCCCATCCCTCCCTCCTTAAAGGTTCTTTCTTGCCGCGGTGTGGTCGGTGTGGTCGGCTTCCTCGCCGACGAGCGGCGGCTCAACGTCGGCCTCACGCGCACGCGACACCAAGCTGCTCAATCCTCGCCGACGTCGAGACGCTCGCGTCGGGGAGCAAAGGGCGCACCGCCCTCGCGGCTCTGGTCCGGCACGCGGCCTCGGCGCGCTGCCTCCACGAGTGGAGCGCGGGCTCCTCGCCGCCGCGCCTCAGCGACGAGGCTTGCGCGCGGCTGATGGAACGGACCACCGACGCGCCGCACGCCTCGCCGTCTACAGGGAGCTGGGAGGGAGGATGCGGATATGCGGCTGGGGGCTGGCAGGAGGACGGCACGCCGGCCACGCCGCCACTACACAGGAATTTTAAGAAGATTGGATATTGCGGCACCTTCACGGGGAACTCGTCTCCCGATACTGCAACCCAGACAGACAAGAGCTGGCTCTGAGCCACCGCTGCACGCACGCTAGACTGCCACAACGTATCAGACACTCCTCATTCCGAGTACACATCCACCCTCACGCACAATTAGTGTTCAGCGCCCACTCAAGGATTGGCCCAATGCCATCTACGTCATCTACGGCCCCGTTCGTTGCGATGCGTCCGATTAGTCGCGGTTGCCGGTGGTCTCCGTACTAGTGAAACACTTGGCATTTACGGTCTCCGCGTGGGCGAGGGTGTGGCCACTGAAGGCATTCGGCACCCTGGAGAAGGCCAATTGATGACAGGCCGGAATTAATCCACCGTTCCGTTCAACAGAAGACCGCACAGCTCGGCCAGACGAAGACTCACTCCTTCTCATGTCCCTCGTTAATCATGTTGGCCACGAGGACCACCTCTGACACATTCAGGGGTGCGGTCGGGGATGCCAGCCAAAAGGGCGGGAAGGTTGTCTGGGTGCCGCCGACAACTAGCGTGCCACTCGCGGCGCCCCGCTCGGCAGCTTTGGCAGCGACCAGCGGGAGTAGTTTTTGCGTGGCGCCCAAAGGCCTTTCATCGTTGGACATAAGGGCATGCGTGGTCAAGACCACGCCCAGCAGCCAAGGCACGGCGGCAA
This sequence comes from Emiliania huxleyi CCMP1516, assembly GCF_000372725.1. Lineage (NCBI taxonomy): Eukaryota > Haptophyta > Isochrysidales > Noelaerhabdaceae > Emiliania > Emiliania huxleyi. The sequence goes on along the minus strand of NW_005201240.1, from coordinate 26,311 downwards.
CGGCGAGCGCGGCGTCCGCAATCCCCTCCGTGACGCAATAGCCACGGTGCGAGGCGCAGAAGACGACGTCTCGGGCCAACATCAAGATGGCCGCACTCAGAGACAGAACTGAGGTCGCGCCCGCCAGCCGGCGCCACCCGAGGGGGACTCGGACCGTGGTGGCCAGTACGAGGCAGGCGCAGCCAACTTGCCCGCAAGCCATGATGGCGAGGAGATCAGGCGTGACGCCGTCGCCAATCGCAATCTGGAGGCCAAATAAGCCGACGGCGATCACACAAACGGCAGCCCCCACGGCGGCGGAGGCCACGCGGAGAGCTTTGAAAGTCGGACTGGAAGGCCGCCAAAAGATACTTTGCAGAAGGACGATCGTTGCGGCGACGATGCCGAGGATAACACCGGCGCCACTGAAGGCAGACGCATCGGTGTCGTGCCTCTCGTAAGGCACTAGCCACCACGGCCGGTGATGATTCGCATCCTCCTCTGTCAGGCGGAACACCTCAACTCCATAAGTGACGTCGCCCTCGGTGACCTGCGCCTCCAATGTCGTGAGCACGACATTGCACTTGTCCGACGGCGGCGGCACGGAGCAGAGCTCCCAGCGCGCGCCCCCGATGGTGTAGCACCACGGCCCAATCTCCGCCGAGCCCGGGTTTCGGCAAAAGTTGTGCCCTCCGAGCCCAAAGGTTGGAAAGGCGAGGCCGGTCTTGGTGTGCGCGTTGGGCGTCTGGTGTGACCAGACCTGGCACTGGTGGCCCGCCGCGGAGACCGCCACGTGGCCGCGATAGTCGATCCCGCGGCTGTCCGTGTAGCACTCGTCCGCCTCGTGCGAGCAGTCGTGCCCGTCCCAGCCGCACGCCTCGTTGTTGCACTGCTCGTCGCACTCGTCGTCGTCGATCCAGTTGGGCATGCAGCCGTCGGCGCACCCGCTGTCGGCGGTGCAATCGGTGCCGTCCCACTGGCACGCCGAGTTGTAGCACGCCTCGTCGCAGTAGCCGTCGCCGATCCACGCCACCGGGCACGCGGTGGCGCAGTTGTCCTCAAAGCCGTACCCGCCGTCGTAGCCGCAGTCGCCGCCGTCCCACACGCACTCGGTCGTGTTGCAGGCGATGTCGCACTCGGCGTTGCCGAGGCGCAGGTCGTCGCAGCCCGGAGAGCACGAAGTGGCCACAAAGTCGTCGTAGTCCATCATGTCGCCGCCCGCGACGGCGTTGGCCGCGTCCTGCGTGTAGTTGTACAGGAAGAGCTTGAAGTCGCCCTCCTCGAAGCCAGAGACGCCGATGTGCAGCTTGCACTCCTCCTCGTCGGTAAGCGGCGGTGGCGGCGGTGGCGGGGGCGGCCGGGGAGGCACGCTGCAAAAGCCGCAGGTGTAGTCGCACAGCCCTGCCAGAGGGGGCGAGGGGTGTAAGGGTGGCACGGGCGAGAGCGCCGGTGGGGGCGGCTAGGAGGTGTCTGGGAGGCGTCCGAGAGGCGTCTAGTCTCCGAGGTGCCTGGCAGCAGGCAGCTCGGGCAGAGCAGCGTCTCGCACACGCTGAGGTGCGAGGGGCAGTACCCGGGCGTCGCCGCGTCGACGCACTCCTCGGTGGCGGCGACGGTAGTGGCGGCGGTGAGCGTGGCGCGCTGCGGGCGGAGGGGCGAGGTGAATCGAGGGGAGGGGAGGGGAGGAGGGAAAAGGGACGGCGACCTGCTGCCGCCCGTCGAAGTCCTCGCTCGGCTTCCGGCCGCAAAAGAACTCGGAGGAGGCGGGCAGCGTGAACTGCTTGACGCCGACCGACTCGTCGAGCCACCTGAGCACGAGCAGCCAGCGCAGTGAGGAGACGCCGGTCACACACCCAGAGGCGAGTCGGGCAGCGAGGAAGTGATTGCGGGGGTTGCGGCGGCAGCGGGGAGGGGGTTGTGGTCGCACGTGGCGGAGGAGCGTGTGGGACGCGGCTCGCTGAAGGAGAGGAGGAGGTCGGCGTCTCCCTGGATCGGCAGCAGCACCACCTAGTCTCGCGTCCCCTCGGGGTCACACCTCGGGTCGACTCGGGAGCGCCGAGGCGGCGGCGGCGGCGGCGGCGGCGAGGGCGGCAGCGTGGGCGGCGGCGTGGGCGGCGGAGGGGGGGCCGCGCGCGCCTTGACGCCCTGCATACTCGGCGGCAAGCTCGCGACGTAGTAGACCACCTCTAGCTCCTTGACGTGCCCGTCGGCCCTGCGCGAACGCACCACATGGACGGCAGTGAGGGAAGGCGCGGGTGACTGTGACTGTGAAGATGGGGAGAGGAGAGGAACCCCCCCTTGTGACGGTCGCAGACACTCACGGGTGATGCTGTGCGGCCTCGATCTCGCTCGATCTCCCTCGATCTCGGATGGCCTTGGCCGATCTCGCTCGATCTCGCGATCTCGGCCGAACTCACCCCTCGCGCAGCTTGAGCGGGATGAGGCCGTCCGCCGCGACGGCGGCGGCGACGGCGCCCGCGCCATCCCACTTTGCCGCGTACCACTCCGCAGCGCCATCGTCGGAGGAGATGAAGGAGCCGCACGAGCCGCCGTTCTCAGCGAGCAGGCCCTCGCGCCACTGCGAGCCGGTGACACGCCACTTGCCCGAGCAGAAGAAGATGAAGCGCGAGCTGTCCGGGTCGATGCGGTCCCAGATCGGCTTGCCTTGGATCAGGTCGTCCGAGCGCTTGTACGTGCCCTCACATTTGGCGTACGTGCGTCCGTCCAGCTTGGCGTACTGCGCGGGAGCGCGGGTCTGCGCCGATGCGATCAGGCTCGGCTCGCTGGCGTCGCACCTGGCCGCGGGATGGCGAGCGGAGGCTGATGACCGAGCGTGTGAGGTGTTCGGGTGAGGCAACAGGGGCTTGTCATGGACGTCTCTCTCTCTCCAGCGCTCACTTCTTCGGCTCCCCCACGTCGCACTCCTCCCACTCCACGTCGGGGTAGTCGGTCGTGTAGCACCACGGCCCAGACTCGCGGCCGGTCGGGTTGCGGCAGTAGTTGTGGCCGCCCAAGCCAGCGTCGGGGTAGTCAAAGACGGTCATGGTGTGGTGCCACGGCATCTGCTCGGCCCAAGCCTGCGGGGGCGAGGGGGGGGGGGGGAGGGGGAGGAGCATCGGTACGCTATAGAGGGTCGCGCCGCGGGGAGAGACACGGACCGCAAGCTCCTCGGCTGTGTGTCTGTGAGTCCTCTGCGGGAGGGTGGGGTGGCCGCCCCTTCACCTGGCAGGTCCTTCCAGACTTGGTGTGATCAACTTTGCCGCGGTAATCAGCGCCGTTCGACTGCTCGAAGCACTCGCTCGCGTCGTGGAAGCAGTCCCGGCCCTGCGGAGGCGCGGGAGCCGCAGCTCGTGTGCCAGCCGGTGGCTAACGCGGGCGGGGAGCGGGCACGCACATCCCAGTTGCAAGCCTCGATGTTACACTCCAGGTCGCACGCGCCGTCGTCAATCCACTGCGCACGAGGGAGGCCGGTGCAGCTCACGGGCGTGCCCAGAGTGCGGTGTGGCGGGCCACGGGCCACGCCTCGTTGGGACAGTTGTACACGCAGTTGTCCTCCCACTGCAGACGACGCGGGTCCGTGGCGGCAGCGGCGGTGGCAGCGGCGGTGGCAGTGGCGAGCACGAGCCACTTCATCGCGTCCCGGACCGGGCGACGGACGAGGCGGGAGGGGTATAGCGTCCTGGATAAGCCAGGAAAGCGAGCGCTGCGGGGGTTTTCTCCCGTTACGCGATTGCTGCGCTTCGCGGCAATCGCGTAACGGGAGGCTCGCTGGCTTTTTGTGGCTTTTCGGAGGCTTTTTTGGCTTCTCCCGCCCTCCAACTCTCTTGGCTTTTTTTTTCCTCCTTTCAGCGTAGATCGTCTCTCTTCGGCGCGCTCGAGCACGTTTGGCACCAAGCGGCTTTGATTCTTACGACCCTCACCCGCCAAGGCAGGTGTGCACTCCGCTAGTCTTGTGTGCTCACACCACGACACTCCAGGCTGCCCCAAACAAATGACGTGTGAGTGTTAGAGTTGTTTGGTATTGCTAACAGTGGCCAGGGGCGGGGCTTGCATTTTTGCCGTCGCCAGTCGCCCCCCCAAACGCTACAGCGGGGGCGGCGGCGGCGGCGGGGGCGGCGGCGGCGGCGCGACGGGGTGGGTGGGGTGTGGGGAGGTGCTGCTGTGTGCGCTGCGCGTGCGCGCACCGCACACCATACTCGAGTACGGCGGGAAACAGACGGCGAGGGGGGCGCGGCGGCAGCGGCGGCAGAGCGCGCGCGCGCGGCGCGCGCGACGGAGGGGCGGAGCAGCGACCGCGCGCGCGGTCGCTGCTCCGTCTGTCCCGGAGCGCCGTCTGCGCGGGGTGCGCGTCAGGAGAGGGGGCAAGCGTGGCGGCGCGGGACGCGCGGCGGCGGCGGCGAGCAGCCGAGCGCTCCGTGCGCGGTGAGGCGGCCGGGCGAGGGCGCGGCGGGTGACGGGGGAAGGGAGCAGCCGGGCGACGAGAGGTAGGAGGTGCTCGCCGGCGAGCGCTCCCGCGCCTGCGGAGGGGCAAGGCCTGAGGGCGGGCGGGCGGGCGGGCGGGCGCGGGTGGGGGGGATAAACGCTGCGCCGCCAAAGGAACCAGCGACACTGGCCGCGGCTCGTCGCCACGCGCCGGCTCGGAAGAGGGGCTGTCGGCGGCGAAGCAGAGTGGCACGCCTCGGCGCTCGAGCCGCCGACAGCCCCACTCCTCGACGTGACGGCCGCTCCCGGAGCCAGCCGGTGCGCGCCCGACCCACGCCCCCTCTCGCACCCCTCCGACCCCCCCTGCGCGGCGCACCTATCCGCTGTGCGCCGGCTCGAACGCCTATCGCCAAATCGCGACGTTTGAGCGCAGCGCACGCGTCCCACACGTCACGCGCGCGCAGGAGAGCGTGCGGCACAGCTGTAGCGTGTACTCGCCGAGGGCATCGCGCCGAAAACCCCGCGCATTCCGCCCCAGCAGAGGCTGCAGCCTCTGCGACAAAAACACCACTGTAAAACGGTGAGTACTTGGGGTTGAGTGGGCTTGCTTGCTAGGAGCAAAAATGCAAGAAAAATCTCTCTCTCTCTCTCACCACGACACAACATCAACAACACGACTACATACACTGTGGGTGAACCTTCTTTTCTAGACGGCTAGGATTGAGAGCAGCCTCGCTCTCAATCCTAGAAGTCGAAGGATTGTGAGCAGCAGTCATCGCAATCGTAGCATCTCTGTGCGATTGTGGAGACTACCTTTACAACAAGGCCCACCACCGGCGGCCCCACGACGGCGTCCTCGCCGCCTGGGCGGACGCGATGCGCGCCCCGGCCAACGCGCCGGTCGTGCACGGCGACAAGGAGAAACCAGAGCTCACCCGGCAGTACAACGAGGGGTACAAGGTCGACCTCGCAGAACCCCACGCTGGGCCGGGAGGATGCGATGAAGTAAATGAAGTCAAGCTCTGGACGCCCCTCCTCAAGACCTCCTCGACGGGCGTTGGCAACGCCTCGAGGCTCGAGCGGCGGCACGCCCGCCTCCGTTGGCCACTCCTACGCCTTCGGCAACACTGAAGAGAAGGCCCGCCGCCTAAACAAGGCGCGCGGGCAGCCCGGCCAACCCTTCTCCCACAAGACCGGCCACGGCTACGTCAAGGCGCATCGCGATTTCTACCACGACGCGATCTTTGTCAAGCGCAACAACTTCAACCTGCTGCTCCACGAGACGTTCGGCGGCGGCTTCTCGCCCACCGCCGTTCTCAAGCTGCGCCGCCTCGCGCGCAAAGTCGCGCGCCCCCTCTAGAATGCGCCTGTGGTGTGCCCCATATGTGGCACCCCGGCCTGTTGTCTCACCCTCTGGCTCCCAAGTGCCAAGATCATTTTGGTCGTCACATCGTGATCCCCGACGTCGTCAAATGTCGCTCGCCTGTCCTCCCCCCCATTCTCATCTGGCAATCTCATCTTATTGTCCCATGGGTGTTTGAGGCTGGCTACGGCCACTTGCACTTCGCTCCACAGCCGTCCCGCCACCCCTGCCGTGTGCGATCCCGAATGGTTGGGTAGTAGGGCTAGAGGGTCGCTCTACACTTAGCCTCTGCAGCGAGCGAGCGCTCAACTTAGCCCCCGCACGGAGCCGGGCTCGGACTTAGACCCCCATGGTCGGGGGCCATGAACTTAGACGACATAAGGCCAACTCCGGGTAAAACCGGGTATACCTGAAAAGCTTTCAGGTTTACCCGAAAAATACCTGGACGCGTCCCGACCAACGTTTGCCGCGTGCCGCGCACGACGCCATATCGCCTTCTCCCAGGGCCAGTGCGCTACTTGCGGCGCGCAACGCCTGCTCAAGTACGCGCAACGTACCATATGCTGCCGCTATGCGTGCCTTAAGGCGGCTGCGGCGAAGCGGCGGGCGCGGCATGCCGATGGCAGTGCGGACGATGCGGTTGCGATGTGTTCTGCTTCAAGATCGTGGCGGTGCTTGGCATGCACTTCTGCGATCCCAATCAGCTCATCGCAACGAAGCAGCGCAACAAGCTGGCTGCTGTCAACAAGGCCCTATGCTACCTCACGCGCGGATCGTTCAAAGAGGACCAGCATACACAGGCTTCTCTGACATCCGTTTGTTTGAGCTTGAGGCTATTTGTGAGAACTGTTTGGCGAAGAAGTCGCCGAAGATTGCGCTCAAGAAGCAGCAACGAGAATCGGAAGAGGAGGATGCTGAGGCGGCGATTGCTGAGCATGAGAAGGATCGATCGCCCGCCGCAGGCGAAGAAAATTTGGGGGTTGCGCCGTATCGTTTGTACGTTGATCACGGTGGGAGCCTCTTGGCCCCAGGCCGTCCACGGCCGACTTAGCCGATGTAAGAGGCTCCCGCTGATCTTAGACCGCGCAAGCACTCCAGCGTGGCTAGCCACACTTAGACCCGTTAGGCCTCCAGGCTCAGAACTTAGACTACTACCCAACCAGTCGATCCCGGCCTCACTGTCTTTCGGAATTGTTCGCACACCCACTCGTGCGCGCTCTGACACATGTGTCCGTACGTCCGTCGGTCCACTATATCTCCCTCTTGCTCTTCTCTGTGACTGTGTCCTCTGCCGCACCACTTTTGAGGCGTCCTCCGTGTCGTTATTTCCCAGGTATGCTGTCGCCACTGGACTGCGTCGGCGTATGCGTTGCAGGCTATTCCCACGTGCGATGGCACCCACACAAAGACCACTGCCTCTAGCTTCGATCTATAGTAAGCAATCGCCTCTAGGACTGGCATCCCTTTACGGACGCTGCGCATTCTCAATCTGCTGCAGCGCGGGTTTGCAGTCGCATAGTACTAGACCGTCGCGCCTGCGCGTGTCGCTCGCGCTCGCCACTTTGCGTAGGTATGCGAGTATCGCGTACATCTCCGCGTCTATCACCTCCCACGTGCTCGGCAGCTTTCCTCCCCACATGCCCGCCCCAAAGGCTGTCCGTATCTCCTCTTCTCCACAGGGTCCGATTCCGTTGGGATCCTTTACCTGGGCGTCTCCCGGGACGCGCTTCCCGAATCGTGTCTGTCCTTCGAACACGCCGTACGCCACCCTTGGGTGCGGCGCGTCCGCTGCGCGGGTTATTTTCTGCCGTTACTTCGCTATTTTTGGCCGCGCCGCGAATGCAGAACATCGAGCTCGGAGAGTCGTCCGTCGACGTCGAGCGCGCCGCTCCTTCGCAGCAGCCTGCTTCCTCATCAGCCGACAGCCGCGCCTTGTCGTCGCAGCCTCTAAGCGACGTCGCCGGCAGCAGCGGCGGCGGCGCGGGCAGCAGCGGCGGCGCTGGCGCCGGCGGCGAGTGCGACGGCGGCGACGGCGACGGCGAGTACGAGCTCGATCCGGCGGCGCAGGTCGCCTCCCTCCTCGCGCCCGTCTGCGCGACGATGGCCATCGTCGTCTACCTGCTCAAGACGGTCGACGCCGCCGAGCAGCCCGCCTCCGGCTTCTCCGAGATCATGGTGTACCAGGAGCACTCCTCGGACGACGCGGCCACCATCGCCGGCGGCGTCGCGCTCAACGCGCTCGCGATGGTCGCCCTCCTCTTTGTGGTGACGAGCGGGCGCGTCGTACACACTTCCTAGACACAGCTCGTCGTCGTGCGGGCTCGCCCCGCTCCGCCGCTTGCCACACGCTACCCCCGACCCTGACCCTCGCCCTGACTGCGAGGCTTAACCCTAACCCTGACCCTGACCCTGACCCCGACCCTGACCCTCGCCCTAACCCTAACCCTGCGAGGCTCGTCCTGCTGTACCGCTTCTCCTGCTACGCGGCCATCTACGGCTTTCTGCTCTTCTCGGTCGTGGGTGCCCTCTTCGTCTCTGGCTGCCTGCTGCTGCTGCGCAACGTCCCCAGCCCCAGCCCCCAGCCCTGACCCCGCCCCACCCTGCCCCCCCCAGGCTCGGAGCTGCTCCGCGGCGTGCGAGACGCCTACGACCCGGCCGGAACCCTCCCCGACCTCGCCGTCCTCGCCGCGGCGGGAGCCTTTGCGCCGTTTGGGCGGCCGGCGCCGTCTCCTGGTCCGGCCGGGAGGGGCGCGTCCAAGACACGTCCGCCGTACTTCACACAGGACGGCCGCAGTCTTCTGGTCCGACCTCGGCTGCGCGCGCAGGTGCGGCGCCGACTCGCCTCGCCGCCCTGCAGCCTCGGCTCAACACACGGCGCACCTGCGATGCCGCAACACGGCGCACTGCGGTGCTGAAGGTGCGGCTTCGACTTGCCTCGCTCGCGGCAGACGTCGCTCGTGCTCATCTCGGCGATCACCGCCGACAGAGCGGACCCGAGCCGCCCGCTGGCGCGTCACTACCCACTCGCTGGCTTTGTCTCGACAGGCGGTCATCGCGCACAACCCGACCAGGCTGCAATAGTAATATATAAGAATAATACAACCATCACAGGCGATCATCGCGTACAACCTGACCAAGCTGCCTGAGTGGACGACGTGGGGCGTCCTCGGCGCGGTGGCGCTCTGGGACATCGTCGCGGTGCGAGCGAGGGGCGAGGGGCGAGGGGCGAGGGGCGAGGGGCAGGGGTGGGGGCAGGGGCGGGTGTGGGGGTAGAAGCAAGGGAAGGGTGGGGGTATGGACAGCGGTGGGCAGTACAGCAGCCCGTCCCCGGTGCTCGCCCCCTCGCGGCTGATGAGGAGGAACGAGCAGTTCATCGTGGTCACCAGCAGCCCCCGCCCGGCAGGTGCCCACCCCCCTCGCGGCATAAACACATCACAATATTATGTATTATTCCCCGCCCGGCAGGTGCCCACCCCCCTCGCGGCATAAACACATCACAATATTATGTATTATTCCCCGCCCGGCAGGTGCTCACCCCCCGCGGGCCTCTCAAAGTGCTCGTCGAGACGGCCGAGCAGCGGAACGAGCCCATCCCCGGGCTGGTGTACGAGGGACACGGCATCAAGCTCGGGCTCGGCGACTTCGTCTTCTACTCGCTCCTCGTCGGCCGCGCCTGCCTCTCCTCGATCACCGCCTTCGCCGCCTGCGCCATCGCCGTCCTGGCCGGCCTCTGCGCCACCCTCGCCCTCCTCCCCGTCCTCGAGCGAGTGCTGCCCGCGCTGCCAATCTCGGTCCGGCCCACACCGGCCGCTGAAGCACAGCCTTCCCTCTCTGCTGGCTGCAATCTCAGTCCGGGCCGCCGCCACAGCGCCGCGCCCCGCCGCCGCCCGCCCCTCGCCCGACGCTCCCCTCTCGCCTCCGCGAGGTTGCGGTCGGCATCCTCTTCTACTTCATCTCGTCGTCGCTCATCGAGCCGCTCGCCGCCTTCGCCGCTGACCAGTCGCTCTTCCTATGAGTCATACTATGAGGCTGCTGGGGACGCCGAGTAGCGCTACAGTGTGTTCGGCCATGTGCCCGGGAGGTGCCGCGCGGTGCCGGGAGGATTACTCTGTCAGCGCACAGCGGCGTCTCGGGTCTCGCTCCTCTCGCGGTCTCGGTCTCGGCGCGGCCTCGCTCGCGCGCGTCTCCGCGCGGCACCCGCTGTGGCTGTTATGGCTCGGAGAGAGACGAGAGTCGACATCCTCAGACTCGAGAGAGCGCGACGCCACAGCGGCATGGAGCGATTTTTTGAATCCAGACCACAACCTCGACCTCTCACATATCCGTCTCGCGGGAGACTCTACTGGACGGGCACTCCGTCGTCGCAGCCGTCGGCGAACGGGTTCTGCTGGCACTTGAAGGCCTTCGAGCTTACGTCCAGCCCACCCGCCGCCTTTTGCGGGTCCGCGAAGCCGACGACGTCGAGCTCGACGAGGAGTGACTCGTCGAAGCGCCTGCCGAAGCGCGCCTTTGCGCCGTAGGTGCGTGGCTGAGGGAGGGAGACCTTGTTCTGGCAGGCGAGCTCATTCTCGATGGCGGCGCCGATGTCCGCCTTGAAGACCAGGTTGCCCGACTGTGCGTCCGTCCTCTTCTGCGCGTCGAGGCCGAGCGACTTTGTACCCTCGGCGCACGCGCCAGTCAGGTCGCGCCAGCCTCGCTCGGGGCGCACCAGCACGCGCCTCCGCCCGCCCGGCTTCATGCCGACCAGCGCGTCGTTGACCCCGGCGACCAGGTTGCGGCCCGCGAGCCGGACCTGATCAAGGCAGCCACTCCTTGTGCGGTGCTCCGGCGACTGCAGGCTGCGAGGGGCAGGCCGGCCGCACCGGCAGCGTGTCGCCCTCGCGGTCCTGTTCTCAATGAAACGCTTAGGATTAGAACCACATCGTGCACCGTCCCGTGACTCGCGCCTCGTCTTCGCCGTACCCAAAGGAGAAGATTGTCTGCCCTTCGCCGGACAGGCCGTCGCGCGCCTTGGTCCCGAGCCGCATCACGCGGTACCGGATCTCCACTGCGTCGCCCTCGGCGACCGCCTTGCCGCCCTGCCCCACGGCGAGGTCGCGATACCGGTCGCCGCCTCGGGTGCGCTCGATCGTCTCGTCAGCGCCCTCGGCTGCCTTGGCGCGCTCGCGTTCGCCCAGCGCCTCACACTCGTCGATGCTCTTGCACTTGCGCTCCTTTGGTCCAGTCTTGGGCGGAGGCGCCGAGCCCTTGACGAGAGCCAACGCCGGCGCCGGAGCGGCCGCGGCCGCGCCGAGCAGCGATCCAGCCGCTCCGAGGAGCTCGCGCCGCCGCTGCAACAACGCAGCAGGAGTGGGCGGGAGGAGAGAGGACGAGGCAAAGAGCAGCAACGTCCACATGCGATCTCACTTACAGGATTCGTTTCTTTTATTTTTGGCTTCGACGATATAGGCGATGTCCGCCCCACCCACGCGCCGCTCGCGCCGCCTCCGTCGCTCGCCGCCGCCGCCGCCGCCGCCGCCCCGTCCTCGACCTCCCCACCAACCTCCTCGTACGCGTCCTCTCGCTACAACAGCTCCATCGACATTACTCGCGTCGCGGCCGTCTCGCTCCTCTCTCGCGCCTCGCTCGCGGAGGAGGGCATCCGCTTGCGGGCGCAAAAGAGCGCGCGGCTACGAGCTGCTGGCGCAGCCAGAGAGCGAGGGCTGGGCTGTGCTTGTCTGCGTTGCCGTCCGTTGCGCGTTGGCGAGGGGCTCTCGACCCCGGTTTGTTTGTTGTCCCCGGGGTAAGTCGCCGACCATCCCCCCACACACAAAGACAAAAACACCCCCAGGATGGGACCCCCGGCCCGCTCCTTTTGCCGGATCACAGGCGCGATGAGCGTCGTGCCACCTGACCCGAGACGGGTCGCAGGCGTCGTACCGAGCGCGTCGAGACCGTGTCCTGATGCGCTCTGCACGGGTGAGTCACGTCGGCGTCAAAGGAGCGACGTGTGACCTGTCAGAGCTTGATCTCCGATCTCAGCGACGTCGAGTCGCCTTCGGTGGCGACAGCTAGGATGCATCTCCTCCTTCGTTTTTCGCGCTATGGCCCTGGGAAGCTGGCGGCGCACACAGGCGGACCTTGTGTGTGCGCGGAACGCTTAAGTGTGGGTGCTCTATGTCCATAATGTCAGTGATACTTATGTCACTTTTTTTGAGTAGATAGTGCCGAGCTGGCCGTGACCGCGTTTTTTGCAGTTTTTGTGGTGGGTTTTCCCCGTGAGACTTTTTGCAACTAGTCTCCTTTTGACAGCGTTATCGCACAGTAGCCAGTCCGACTTTGTTACAAGATATGCACTTAGTATTTAGAGAAGTTTCTACACTCGCACCTCAACCTCTCACAGACCAGCGCACAGCGCCATAGGAGGTATTTTCTTCTCAATAACAAGGCTGTGATATCACTTGATCCTAGACGGCGTGTTAAGCTTAGAAGGTAGAGATAGTAGGTCGGGCCCGCCATAGAGTTATGTAATCTCGATGCCGTCTGCGTGTGGGTGATCGTTGGCGTCGGGTGCATACAGAGGGTATCTGCTATACGAGATGGACCCGTCCCCTCCCCTTCGCTACCCTTCGCGTGCGTACGTATCCGCGGATGGGAGGGGCGTACCAAGGCCGCGTGCGCTGCGCTTCCCAGCATGGCATGTGGGGTTGTTGCGGGTCTGCTTTTGTTTAGGTAGGTGCGGCGTGGTGCTCACCTTGTGTTGGTCGGGAGCACATTTCTGGCAGCTTCGACGTCATTCTGCAGCTGCGTCGTCGGCATCGCGATATCAAAGCGAGAGAATGCGAAGCGCGTGGCGTAGCGCGACTCCACCTCATACATGGCCGCCGTGCCCTCGATGGCTCCCTCGGCTTGCGCACTAGTGGCGAAGCGTCCCGCGGCTGGGTAACTGTCCTGCTTCCCATTCCGTGGGACCGAGGAGGAAAAGGACTGCCCTAGCAGACCATGTGGAAAAGTGCGCTCCGGTGCGTTGCCCGGGGCACTGATAGACACGTCGAGGCGATGCCTTGGGCCCGAAATCCGGTCATAGACGTAGCCACCGCGCACGGTGGCGGCCCACGCGCGGACCTGGAAGACGGCGGAGGAGTAGCGCACCTTGATGGACATCTCCTCGCATCGGCGCGTGTGAGCGACCTGTACATTGAAGCTGCCAAAGTAGCCGCAGGTGCCGTTGACGAACCCGTAGCCGGTGTTAAAGTCATTGAGGGCCTCGGCCCAGAACGAGACGGTCGCAAGCTTACCCTTGGCCCCGCCGACGACGGCCACCATGTGCGCCTCCGTGACGATACCGTGTACAAGTATTCCAGCGGTTTCCCAATTTGGTCGGAACTCATTCTGCCAATCTCTCAATCTCCTTGTGATCTCTGTTGAGATCGAACAAACCTAAAAAAAAGCCAAGAGAGGGGTGGAAGGGCGGGAAAAGCCGGCGTAAAAAAAAAAGCTACGGCCGAGTTGGTGTACACTAACCGTGACTATCAAACTATTAGCCTCATGATGTACCATCCAGCGGTGCGACACGCTGAGGCATTTGGGAACGTGCTCGGCGCGCACCACCTCAGAGTAGTTCATTTCCAGAGAGAGATTTTTAGCAATACCAAACAACTCTAACACTCACACGTAATTTGTTTGTCATTTCCATCCATCTGCTTTAGTAAAAAGGGGGCAAAGAGAGCGGAGCGTTCCACCTGGCACCTGCATAGCACGTCTTGAAGGGAACGCCCTCCGAAACGATTCGGACTGCGCAAGGGACACGCCCTCCGCGTCGATCTCGTGTTTTCTGCAGAAAGAATCGCACGGGCCTCATGCGATTTCTTTGGTCCGTTGCCCAGACACATCCATCAGTCTCATGGACCCGCTCTCCTGCGGCGCCCGCGTGCGCTTGACGGGAAGGACCTGCGAGGGCACGGTGCGCTACGTCGGAAAGGCGGACTTTGACTCCGAAGGAACTTGGGTCGGCGTGGAGCTTGACGGCCCAGAGGGTCGGAACGACGGCTCGGTCGGCGGCGTGGCCTACTTCTCCTGCGCGCCTCTGCACGGTGTGTTCGTGAGGCCGGAGAAGGTTCGTCCGGCTGTTGGAGCGCCGCCGCGGGCGCCGTTTGATCGGCCGCTCGCTGGTGGCGGGCCTTCGGAAGCTGCGCCGCCCGCGCCGCAGCCGATGGATATTGGTGATGGGACGGCCTGTCCCGTCTGCACCTTTGTCAACGCGCCGGGCGCCGCCGCCTGCGAGATGTGCGGGACCCCGCTTGCCGCGGCCGACGCGCCGGCGACGGGCGACGCGATGCTGGCCGCCGCCATAGCTGCGTCGGAGCACGAGGCGGACGAGAGGGAGCGGGCGGCGACGAGGAGAATAGCAGCCTAAAGCCTCCCGCACCCACATACCTCCCCACGAGCCGCTCCTGCACCTGCGTCTGACCGACCCCGTCCCCCTCCTGCAGCCCCGCACTACCTCCCCTGCGCGCGTCCGCAGCCCGTGCCCCTGCGCAGAAGCCCGCTCAGCCTCGGCCCCTCCCCAACCATGTGTGTGTACCTCCCGCCAGGCGCGAGCGCGAAGAGGTGCTCGCAGCGCTTCGCGAGTCGCGCGCCGGCGCAGACGCGGGCGCGGAGGAGCTTCAAGAGGAGGTGCGCCGCCAGCGCGACCCCTCCCCACGGACAGGGCTCAGTCCCACCCCCCCAGCGCCGGGGCCCGTCTCTGCCGCTTGAAGGGACCAGCTGGAAGGGACCAGCTGGAAGGGACCAGCTGGAAGGGACCAGCAGACAGGCAGCCAGCCTTGGGCCCTTTTCCCCTCCCGCTTGTCAAGCCCCCCCCCCCCTGGCCGCAGCCCACCCTAGCCGGGGCCCCGCCTGCCTCCCCCCCCCCCCCACCCCACACCCCACCCACCCCACCCGCGCCGCCGCCTGAGCAGGCGCGTGCCGCCGCCGAGCTCGCCTCCCGCCCGCCCACCGCCGGCGCCGGCCCGACGGCATCCTTCTTCGAGTCGCAGCGCGCGGCGGCGCTCCTCCGCTCTGGTGGAGCCGACGCGAGCAGCAGCAGCAACGGGGCGGGCGGCGGGGCGGGCGGCGGGTTCGGCTTCGGCGGCGGGCCGGACGAGACCCTCAACGGCGGCTCCACCGGAGCCGGAGGCACGAGCGGAGGCTTGTCCGCGCCTCGCCCCGCGCCTCGCCCCGCGCCTCGCGGCCGGCAGGGCGGCAGAGGAGGAGGGGTGGGAGGGAGCCGCGGCGGCGGCGGCGGCGGGTTTGGGTACGGTGGCGGGTCGGGGCATTCGCGGCACGCGCCGATGGTGCTCGACTCTGAGGAGGAGGACGAGGACTACGATGATGAGGAGGAGGAGGAGGAGGAGGAGCTGCCGAGCCGGGGGAGGCGGGTGCGGAGGGACTACGGCACGCGGGGCGGGGGGAGGCGCGGGTACAGCGGCGGAGGGCACGGAGGGGGGTACGGGGGGGGAGGAGGGTACGGGGGGGGAGGCGGGTACGTCGACGACGACGACGACCCGATGCTCGCCGCAGCGCTCGCCATGTCGCGAGGCGAGGCGCCGCCGGGGCTGCTCGTGGACGGAGGCTACAACCCCGGCTTCGGAGGAGGGGTGGGAGGGGGGATGGGAGGGGTGGGAGGGGGGATGGGGCCTGGCCCGGCGGCCCTCGGAGGCGGCTTCCCGCCCGGCATGCCCTTCGGCGGCGCGCTCCGGTTCGGAGGGGCGTGGCGGGGCGTGCTCGGCTAGCCCCTCTGCAGCGGTGCGAGGTGGGACGGGTGTGGGACAGGTGTGGGGCATGTGTGGGACGTGTCCTTAGGCTGCCTCTCCTCCGAGGCGATGGACAACCCCTCCCTCTCCGACGGAGACAAGGTGCTGCTCCCGCCCTCGACGCTGCAAGAGATCATGGCCCGCGTCGGGGAGGGAGGCGAGCGGCGCTCTGCCGCCGCGCCACGGCATAGCGCCGCCCTTCCCGACTCCGCCTCCCCCTCCCCCCCCCGTCGTGCCGCGCCCCAGGCATGCCCCACCCGATGCTCTTCAAGCTCGAGTGGGGCGGCGCGGCCCGCCACGTCGGCGTCCTACCTAACTAATTAATTAGGTAATCAACTATTAATTAACTAATTAGGCGCGGCCCGCCACGTCGGCGTCCTCGAGTTCTCCGCGCCCGAGGGCTCGGTCGTGGTGCCGCTCTGGATCATGCGTGCGCTCGGCGCCTAATTCATTCATTCATAGCTAGTGAATTAATTAATTAGGTGCCGCTCTGGATCATGCGTGCGCTCGGCGCGAGTGACGGCGACCAGCTGCAGCTCTCTTCGGCGAGAGGGCGCAGCTGCGCGTGGGGAGCGGCGGCGGCGCCTTGCCGAGGCGTCGAGGGAGCGAGTAGGCGGAGCTGCCGCGCGGCACTTTCGCAAAGCTCCAGCCGCTCGACGACAACTTCGTCGCGCTGTGCGGACACGACGCCAAGGGATCGCCCGAGCGGCCCCTTGGCGCGTGAGGGACACGTCGCGGACATGTCTGGGACATGTCTCGGACGTGTCCTCGTAGGCACGCTCGAGCGGAACCTCTCCGCCTCGCGCGCCACTCTCTCCCTCGGCGACTCCGTGATGCTGCACACCGGGGCGGCGCAGGCGGGGAGGGGCGGGGGGGGGGAGGAGAGGGGGGGGGGGAGGGGAGGGGGGGGGGAGGGGAGGGCCGCCTCTTGGACAGCCACTCTCTTCCTTGCCCCTCGGGGAGCCAGCTCCCCTCTTTGCGGCGGCGAGTCCGTCTCTGACGCCGCCCCGCCGCCCCGCCCGCCTAAGGTCGAGCTCTTTGTCGTGGAGCTCCGCCCCGCAGATGAGGTGCAACCCCCCCCCACACACACACACACAGAGAGAGACGACGCTCGAGGAGGAGGGGTGCCAGCCGTCGGTGAGGATGGCGCATGAGTGAGCAGGTCTGCGTCATCGAGACGGAGCTCGAGGTCGACTTCGCCGCGTCAGTCATCAACGAGGAGGAGCAAAAGGCGGCGGCCGAGGCGGCCGCAAAGGCGGCGGCTGAAGCCGAGGCGGCTGCGGCCGCCGCCGCCGCCGCCGCCGCCGCGCAGGCGGAGGCGGAGGCGCACGCTCGCCGGGCGGCCGAGGCGGCCGAGGCGGCGGAGGCTCTCCCTGCCGAGCCTGCCGCTGGGCCAGACGCGACGACGGTCCTCGCCGGCTGCTTCCGGACGGGACGCGGCCGAGACATGTCCGGGACTCGTCCGCGCCGTGTCCCCGTGTGTAGGTGCTCGCGCGGCTGCCAGACGGGAAGCGGCTGAGCCGCCGCTTCCCGAAGCAGGCTCGCCCCTCAGCCACGTGCGGACTTAACTAATTAATTGACTAACTAACTATTGATGAATTAATTAGGCGCCCCTCAGCCACGTGCGGACTTCATTAATTAATTGACTAACTAACTATTGATGAATTAATTAGGCGCCCCTCAGCCACGTGCGGACTTGGGTCACCGCCGCTTCGCCGGAAGCGGCGGCCGCGTGCCCCGCCGGCCTCGAGCTCGTCTCGAACTACCCGCGGCTGGTCGTGGGCGAGGCAGACGCACCGCTGTCGCTGCTCGAGGCGGGTCTCCACCCGCAGGTCGCCCAACCCCCAGCTCCTACCCCCCCCCCCCCCCCCTTCCCCCCCCTCCCTCCTCCCCCTCCCCCCTCCCCCCCGCTCACCCCCGCCCCGCCTTCACGCAAAGGCAACCTTCTTTGTCCGCGAGGCGGCCAGCCCGGAGGCCGCGTGACGCATCGAGAGGCGGACGGCGCGGCGTCGGGCCGCATCGGCCGCTCGAGACTCGCCACGCCGTCCTGCATGCCGGACACGTTCTTTTCACAGGCAAGTCCCGATTTGTGGGTTTGTGCGGCTTTTGAGAGAGAGGGCGAGACCGTGTGAGCGCGTGCGCGAGCGGACTTTGCGCGGGCGGCCTGCCGGTCTCTTGTCTCTTGAGCGCTCTGGTCTGCCTCTCGCCGCCGGTGTCTCGCACTCGCTCACTCGCTCTCGCGACTCGCCGTCTCGAGCCTTTGTGTTCTCTCTCCTCTTCTTGTTTGGTCGTGTACAAGAAAGTACTCGCTTTTGCGGACGGCGAGGTGATTGTGGATCCCCACTCGGCCACACTGGCTGAGTCTCGCCGCTCGTCGGGTCGCCCCCGCCACGCAGCGGCCCGCCCTGGCCCACGCAGCGCCCAGGGCAGGAACTAGCGCGCGTTGATAGATAAATGCGTCGCGCTCCTGGAGCTGCGGCGGCTAGTCCGGGCGGTAGCCTGCCTGGGCGATGGAGGAGCGCGGCGTCATGTCGAGGACCCGCTTGCCGCGGTTGTTCGCGACGTCGCGCGCGGACACCATCCGCTGAAGCGCGTTGAAGATGCAGCGCGTCTGGTTGATCTTGTTCTTGGAGCCGTGCACCTTGACGGAGACGTCGGTGATGCCGAAGGCGTTGAGGATCTTCCACATGAGCCACGAGCAGCGCGTGCCTAATTAATTCATCACATCATTAAGGACCTAATTAAGTGATTAATCACCACATGAGCCACGAGCAGCGCGTGCCCGACCCCGCCCGCCGCATCAGGACGACGCACTTGGTCCTTGCCCACGTGTCCTCCATGTCGTGGAAGATGGTGCGGCCTGCTCACAGCTTGGGCGAGTGATCCGGCGACCTCTCCGCAAGCAGCGCGTGGCGTGCGAGAGAGGCGGCCGTCGAAGCGGTCCACGTGCAGCAGCTGCTTGCGCGCCGCCTTGCACGCCTTGACCAGCGCCTCCGTCGCCTCCTCGTCCTTGCCGAGGCCGAAGCCCGCGCTGCCGGCTCCATTCCCAACCACTGCGAGCACAGAGATGGAGCGCTTCTTGCCCCCGCTCGTCACCTGCGACACGCCGTGCGCAAGACGGTCGGTGTCTCGCAGCTGTCTCGCAGCTGTCTCGGGAGTGGCTCGGGAGTGGCTCGGAGGTGCTCGGAGGTGCTCGGAGGTGCTGGGAGCTGTCTCGGGAGTGGCTCGGAGGTGCTCGGAGGTGCTCGGAGGAGTCCAGGAGGTGTCTCGGAGGAGTCCAGGAGGTGTCTCGGAGGCGTCTCAAGGGGGTGCGCCGCCTTTGACACGGCCCTCGTGTGCAAGACGTGCGCGAAGAAGCCGCCGGGAGGGAGGGCGCCCGCCTCGCGCAGCCGGACCGAGTCGAGGAAGGAGGAGACCATCGACAGGTCCCCCGACCCGCCGTCGTCGTCCAGACCAAGCTCGTCCAGGTCCAACGCCTCCCTCCGCCCCTCGGAGCCGGGAGGCGGGTACCGCGCCGGCGCGGCCAGTGCGGCGGGGCCGAGCTCGTCGAGCAGGCCAAGGAGCTCGGCGCGTCGTCGAGCGGAGACGGCGTCGTCGCTCAGCAGCGCCTCACGCACCGCCTCGAGCTCCTCGGCCGCCTGGCCCCGCCCGCCGTCGCGCCCCTCACCACCGATTGCCTCGCCCACCGACTCGAGCGAGTCGTCCAGAAGGAACTCGAGGTCGTCGTAGTCGTCGCGAGGGTCCTGCGCAGCCGCCTGCGCCACCGATCGGAGGGGCGATCTCCGCCGTTCGGACCGTTTGTCGCCCTCAAACGCCACCTCCTGCGCAAACTCCTGCTGCGTCGCCGCGTTCCACTTGCTCCAGAACCCCCCACGCCGGTCGCCCTTGCCCGCCCCGGACGGCCCGGCCATGCCGCGCGTCGGCGCGCTGGCGACGAGCGCGCGAGCACGCGCCAGTCGGCTCGCGCCCCGAAACACTTGCGACATAGCAAATAAGAAAGCACGCACTCGCACTCCCATCCCTCAGTGGAGTTGGGATTCCACCGTGCACCGCGCTGCGCGCCTTTCGTGTCCCTTGTCAGGAGCAGGAGAGCCCACCTGTCCCCCTGATCGTCCTCCAAAATCCTGCTCGTGCAGGTGGGGACGACCCTGTCCTCCTCCCCCATCCCTCGTTTGGGTCGGCTGTTTTCTTTCTTTCTTTTTCCCACATCCCTCCCCGGGTTTCTATTTTCTTTTTTCTTTTTTGCACACTGGCGACTCGCCGCTTTCCTCCCGCTGTGATTCTGTGTGAGCTCTGTGTCTTGATTTGCCAACAATACACTAAGACTGGCACAAACAGAATGTTGCGGTGGTGCTGGCACTCGAGGACTCGTGACTGCTGATGACAGTTGACAGACCCCAACCCCCTCTCTCTGAGCTATTGTCGTCCGTTGCTGCTGGCCTGCTGCTGCTGTGCTGCTGCTGCTATCGGCAAACACGGGAACATACTCTCGGCCGGTTGTTCACGCCCGCCGCCTTCTCGCAAACCCCCGCGTGTGGCGTGGTGGGTCGCGCGAAGAGGTGGAGACTCGCGGCTCTGCGCCAACCCATGCGGTGAGGAGCGTTGATCATAAAGGTGCATATCAAGTTCGACGGACAGCAGGACCCGCCTCCGCTCTCACCGCACACCGCCACCCGTCGCCGCGAAACACCTGACACCACACACCCCACCACCGACACTGACCGACCGCGGCGCGACATGATATGTGCTAAACGAAAGAGGCAAAGCCAATGCGCTTTCTACCGATGCAGGCCTACCGCAGCGGCGAAGAACCAGTGACTCAGCAGAAGCCGCCAAGGCTCCAGGTGGTCACTGCTTTGCAAGGCACTTGCCGACTCGGCGATAGCTCAAGTTTATCAGATTCCGAGAGCGGCGGCCGTGAATCGGGACGGGCTGTGTTTCCAAAGAGTCGTGTCGCCTTCTTGCGGGCTCGCTCTTGATCAATGAGTGCAACGGAGCGCTCCATAGCTCCCACGCGACCGGGAGGAACCCCGTGCCTCCTCGAGTTGCGTGCCGCGGAACGGAGCTGCATCTCCGCCCGCAGCCTGTGCGCTTTGGCCGCCTCATGTGGTTCGCCCCCGGTCGTCACGTTCCACCGCGCCTTATCCCTCAGCGCTGGATGAAGTGGGGCCGATCGTAAAATGCTCAACGCCGGCGCTGAGCGTGCGATGTGCCGCTCCGTGTACTGCAGTTTGCTTCCCCGGCCAATATATTGGGAGTCGGAGTTGCCATCACTTGCCTCCAGCACTTCAGCACGGTGGTCGTAGTCGAACCGCTTGAGCGAGTGATACTTGGACAATTGGTGCATCATCGGTCGCTCTGGAAACGGAACAAAGTTTTCTGGCAGTGTGGAGGAGTTCCAGGAGGGCTTGGAGAAGCCAAGGAGGTCGGGACGCTTGGACGCTTTGACCTCTGCTTTGGCTCGAGCGGCTTCAAGCGGCATCGCGTGCTCGTCGAATACAGTCTTGTCTAATGCAAAGTCTATTTTAGCCCGCCAGCCGCGGCTGCGCTCGAAGCCGGCGCCCATTGCGCGCGGCGCCCGTGAGTGGTCGTCCGTGTGAGACACTGGTGGTGGGTGAGAGATCAAGCCTCAAAGGCGTAACGGTTGCTCTCTTAGGGGACCCTAGGGTTCTGAGGGCCGGATTTTCTGGCAGCGTCGGCGCCGGCCTGCTCCCACGCTGGCCACGCATCATGCTGCGCTTCGCGAGCAATCGCGTAACGGGAGGCTCGCTGGCTTTTTGTGGCTTTTTGGGCGGCTTTTTTGGATTCTCCCGCCTTCTTAGATCTTACTACTCTCTTGGATTTTTTTAAGACCTTTTAAGAAACGAGGAGGTTTGGGGGCTTAACTTGCCATTTAAGAGATTGCAGGCACGGGGGGTGGTCCCTCTTTTAAGACCATTTAAGAAAATCGGCCTCACCGGCATGCGTCGCTGGGTTCCGCGCCGTTTTCTCCAATTGTCCAATACTGCCGTTATTGGGCACAAACCCGCCTCTGAAGACACATCTGTAAGTCTGGTGCACTGGCAGGAGCCATACTCGCATAGGGGACGCGTGCTAGCTGACTGTAGCCAGCTTCCCGGCCTACGGCGTCTACCGCGTACCGGGAGCCTCCCGGACCATCGACCTCGGCCGATGACACGGGAGCTCTCCCGCACCGTTTAAGCGTTTAAGACCGTTTAAGGATTCGGCGGCCCAGGCAGCCTTAAAATGGGCCTAGGCCCGTTTTAAGCCGTTTAAGCCGCAGGCGCGCCAGGGCTTCCTCGCGACGGGTTGGCCGGACGGTGCCGCGCCGCCGCGTGCGGGGCCACGAATGGTTGGGTAGTAGGGCTAGAGGGTCGCTCTACACTTAGCCTCTGCAGCGAGCGAGCGCTCAACTTAGCCCCCGCACGGAGCCGGGCTCAGACTTAGACCCTCATGGTCGGGGGCCATGAACTTAGACGACATAAGGCCAATATCCTACAACATAAGGCCAACTCCGGGTAAAACCCGGGTATACCTGAAAAGCTTTCAGGTTTACGAAAAATACCTGGACGCGTCCCGACCAACGTTTGCCGCGCACGACGCCATATCGCCTTCTCCCAGGGCCAGTGCGCCACTTGCGGCGCGCAACGCCTGCTCAAGTACGCGCAACGTACCATATGCTGCCGCTATGCGTGCCTTAAGGCGGCTGCGGCGAAGCGGCGGGCGCGGCATGCCGATGGCAGTGCGGACGATGCGGTTGCGATGTGTTCTGCTTCAAGATCGTGGCGGTGCTTGGCATGCACTTCTGCGATCCCAATCAGCTCATCGCAACGAAGCAGCGCAACAAGCTGGCTGCTGCCAACAAGGCCCTATGCTACCTCACGCGCGGATCGTTCAAAGAGGACCAGCATACACAGGCTTCTCTGACACGCGTTTGTTTGAGCTTGAGGCTATTTGTGAGAACTGTTTGGCGAGAAGTCGCCGAAGATTGCGCTCAAGAAGCAGCAACGAGAATCGGAAGAGGAGGATGCTGAGGCGGCGATTGCTGAGCATGAGAAGGATCGATCGCCCGCCGCAGGCGAAGAAAATTTGGGGGCTGCGCCGTATCGTTGTACGTTGATCACGGTGGGAGCCTCTTGGCCCCAGGCCGTCCACGGCCGACTTAGCCGATGTAAGAGGCTCCCGCTGATCTTAGACCGCTCAAGCACTCCAGCGTGGCTAGCCACACTTAGACCCGTTAGGCCTCCAGGCTCAGAACTTAGACTACTACCCAACCAGTGGGCCACGCACAGTGCCTGGAACCTGCAACCTGGCCATCGCCCACATCGAGCTGTGAGGGGCGGCAGTCGAGGATGCGCACTACTCCTTTGCTCCCCACCCTTTTAAGCCTAGGGGTCCCCTAAGGTTGCTCTTACACTTTTCTTTCGCCCACTCCGCAATGTAGAACCCATCTCCCTCATGCCATCTCTCTCCCCCTGCTGCTCTCGACGGGTAGCCCGCGTGTACAAGACCTTGCACAGCTCTCTCGAGTCTCGTCGCGCTCTCTCCCCCGCCCCACCAATTTCGTGGGGCGGGGCACCAATAGGTAGTCTGTGATTGCTGATGCCGCGATATTCGGACTCGTTCGCGAGCGCGTCGGTTAACTTGACGGAAGAGCATCCTCACCGCTCCTCGCTGCTCGTGCATTGCATCCGGCGGCACTCGCCACCATCACGAGGTGCGGAGGATCTGCGCCACGACGCCGGGCCGCGCGTCGAGCGCGCGCTCGAGGTGCTGCATCGTCTCCAT
The DNA here is from genome assembly GCF_000372725.1 of Emiliania huxleyi CCMP1516. Lineage (NCBI taxonomy): Eukaryota > Haptophyta > Isochrysidales > Noelaerhabdaceae > Emiliania > Emiliania huxleyi. The sequence continues at coordinate 2,989 of NW_005201240.1, read as the reverse complement.
CGCCTCGTACTCCGAGCCGGGCGCGAGGGCGTCGCAGCAGGCGGACAACACCGACGCGTCGATCTCGGTGTTGGAGTAGAGCTCGCCGACGGCGGAGGGCTCGAGCTGCAGACAGGCGCGCAGCTCGGCAGAGCGCTCGAGCTCCGCCTTGGCGTCGCTGCTCCGCGAGCCGAAGCCCTCAGTCAGGTCGAGGAGCCAGCCGTAGTACGCGTCGAGGGCGAGCTTCCGCGCGAGCGGCTCCGGCAGGCCCAGCTGGGTGGCGGCGGCGTCGAGCGCCTTGCGCTCGCTCTCTCCGTACTGCGCCGAGGCGAGCAGCCGGTCGAGCCTGTGGGGAAGGGGGGGGGGGGGGTGAGAGGAGGGCAGAGGCGCGGCGGCTGCGGCCGTCGCGGCGCTCCGGCTGCAGTAGTCGTCGCGAGCCGCCTTGAGGGCTACTCTCGGCTACTCTCGGCTACTCTCGGCTACTCTCGGCTACGCTCGCTCCGGCTGCAGTAGTCGTCGCGAGCCGCCGTGAGGGCTACTCTCGGCTACTCTCGGCTACTCTCGGCTACTCTCGGCTACTCTCGGCTACTCTCGGCTACTCTCGGCTACTCTCGCTCCGGCTGCAGTAGTCGTCGCGAGCCGCCTTGAGGGACGGAGTGCCGAGGGCGAGCATGCTCTGCAGCAGCGGCAGCGAGGAGGCGAGGTTGGCGCCCGTGCCGGAGAGGAGGCGCTGGGCCGCCTCCTCGAGGCCTGCCAGAGGGGGGGGGGGGGGGGGGCAAAAGAAAAGGGCGGAAAAAAGGGGGGGGGGGGGGGGGCTTTTGCAAATTTCCCGGAGAAAAACGGGTTTCTGGGGGGGGCCCATTTTCCCCCGGCTCGGAGGAGAGGGCGCCCAAATACCGCTCGGCCAAGTCGCGCGCGGGCGCCTCCCCAGACCAGCCCGCCAGCTGGACGAGCGATCCAACCAGGTCGGCCCAGCCGGTGAGCTCGAGCAGCGCTGAGGTCGCCTCGTCGTCGCGCCCGGCAGCGGCGAGGCGCGCCTGTCACGGGACACGTCCACGACGCGTCCAACGACACGGCCACGAAACGGCCACCACCCGCCCGCCGCCCCCCAAGAAAGAGGAGGGAGAGGCAGGGGGGGGGCGGCGCATGGACGCGTCCCAGGGAGAGGAGGGAGAGGAGGGAGAGGCAGGGGACGGCGCGCCGCATCCTCGAGCCGCGCGGTTGCGATGCGGCGGGACTCTTCCTGCAGCACCGCCTGCGGAGGTACGCGCATCAGGGTGAGGGATTCACTCGTGACCCGCCGCGCCCCCTGCAGCGCCGCCTTGGCGCGCTCGGTGGGCAGCGCCAGCCCCTGCTGCCGCAGCGCCAGCGCCGCCCACGCGCCGCCCGGGTCCCCGACTGAAGTCGGCGCCTCGAGCAGCGCTGCGGCCGAGGAGCGGTAGAGCGGGATGGTGCGCGCGTGCACTCGCTGCGCGGCCCCCCGGATCTGAAGCACTCCCTCGAGCTCCGACAGCAGCGCCTGCGGAGAGAAGGGGCAGGGGGGGGTGGTGGTGGTGGTGGTGGTGGTGGTGGTGGGG